>NC_142930.1:151503766-151568766 GCF_046866305.1 Octopus bimaculoides
AGATTTTTTTTATGTGGAAGAATTAAATGAGCATATGGTTGATTTAGAACTTTTTAATGACCATTCTACTGCAATTAATATTTTGTTTTGCTTTTTTTAGTGGGATTTCAATTCATGTGAAAAAGATCTTGTGCAATATTATTTGCAACTTCAAATTTTAATGTTTGTACTTCATACAACTAAATAAAATGACTGTTTTAATTGTATATTTCGAAAGACTTGATTTTTAAAACGTCTTTCTTTTAATTTATTTTTGATTGTTTCTGTATTATGTTTTTAAAGATTTATTCGTTTAAATAAATAAATGAAATTAGCTCAAATTTACCTAATATAATGTATCATCATTTCAAAAATTATATTCTCAGCTGCAATATTTTAAATACAGTAAAATTTTAATTCTAAGTGCTTTTTAGTTTTGTTTTTTTTTTTCGAGGTGACAAATTAGGCAAATTCTATTGTAGAAATATTGTTCTGTACTTTTCCAGGTGTAATAACTTAAGAATATTAACATGCATGCACCCGCATTTTTCATTGTTATCCGCTTTTTTCCAGGCAATGCAATAAAACTAATAAATATTCTTTTGTTAAAAAATACTTGAATTAAATGAAACCTGTCTGTATATATATTTCCTTTAAAACTAATAACTTTTTTTAGGATAACGAGAAATGTAATTATAATTGTAAAAAAATATTAGATCCTATATCTTTACTGTATATAATATTTTTGTATTGAAGCAAAGTGCATAATATGAACGCGCCAAAAAAGTAATTGTGAAAATTCATTATGAAAATAATTTTCTATATAATAGTGAGTATTAATGTAATGCTAATCTTATTAAATGAAGAAATAAATGAGCTATATCTATATTTAGTAAGAAGAGCAAGCAAGAAGTGGTATGAGAATATATCAATATATCGTAAGAAAAGAATCTCATCAGATGAATAGTAAAGCCATGGCTGATATAAAATTTTAAAAACTGAAAAAATAGCCAATTCATCCACCGTAAGGCAGGTGGAGCCACCTGCCCTTGTTAGGTCAAAGTTAGTTTGTTAGTCGAAATGCATGTAAAATAAAAAATATAGCTTGCAATTCAGCTACTGTTCTTTTCAACTTGCCTGAATATAAAAAAAATCTTGAATCCTGCTTCTCTGAAAATCCAATCATACTGTCTGAAAGGAAAACCTTGTGAATTTACCCTAAGAAATAACGATTTAAATCCTAGTACTCTTAATATTAAATTAGAGTTTAAAAGCAGACAAAAAACTTATTAAGACTTCATAAGTTCTTACAACTTCGGTCGTCGTAATGCTTTGCTTTTGTTTGTTTAATAAAAATTCTTCCTCGTATAATGATATTACTTTGATTTTGTGATTGTGAACATTTTGTGAGTATTTTTCTGCAATAAGTATGTATTACGTATGTATATATATATATATATATATATATGTGTGTGTGTGTGTGTGTGTGTGTGTGTGTGTGTGTGTGTGTGTATGCATGCATGTGTGTATGCGTGTGAGTGTTTATTTACAAGAGACAACAGAAAAGAGTCCACGTCAATTGTCATTTTGCCCCTTCTGTCCTTAAAGCTACGTACTCGTCACACTCACCTTCGTTCCCCTTCATGAGTGTTTTAAAAGTTACTTGAGTGTGTGGGGGGGTGTAATAACATCTATTTATATTGATATATATAAGGAAAAGTGGAGGATACGTTGAGCGTCATCCAAGTATAAAATTATTTGACTCGACAATCAGAAGATTTTGGTCTGTGCATCCGAGTCACAAAGAATGTTTCTTTTTGAGGAAGCTTCATCATGAAAGGTTGATGGTGAAAATGTTCGAACTTATAGAGAAGCTTGTTTGGCGTTAAATTTGTTAGATGACAATCATTGGGATAGAACAATGGTTGAGGTTTCAGTGTTAAACACACCTATTTCTTTGAAGCACCACCTTGAGGGCTCATTTTTGTCGAACAAAACGATATCAGGACATATTCTTTGTAAGTCTAGTATTTATATTATCGGGTTCTTTTGCCGAAGCGCTAAGTTACGGAGATTTAAACACATCAGTATTGATTGTCAAACGATAGTGAGTGGAGAAACAGACAACCACACAAAGGCGCAGGATTGACTGTCTGGTAAGAAGCTTGCTTCCCAACCACTTTGTTCCGGCCTGTCTTCTACTATAGCCTCGGGCCGACTGAAGCCTTGTGAGTGGATTTAGTAGAGGAAAACTGAAAGAAGTCCGTCGTATATATATATATATATATATATATATATATATATATATATATATATATATATATATATATATATATATATATATGTATGTATGTATATGTATATGTATATATTTGTGTCTGTTTGTCACCGACCATCGCATGACAACCGATGTTGGTGTGTTTACGTCCCTGTAAAAAGGCGACCGATAGAATAAGTACTAGGCTTACAAAGAATAAGTCCTGGGGTCGATTTGTTCGACTAGAGGCGGTGCTCCAGCATGGCCGCAATCAAATGACTAAAACAAATAAAAGAATAAAAGAATATATATATATACAACAGGCCTCTTTCAGTTTCCTTCTACCAAAGCCAGTCATAAGGCTTTGGTCGGCTCAACGCTATAGTGGAAGACACTTGCACAATGTACCACGCAGTAGGACTAAACCCAGAAACATGTGATTGGGAAGCAAGCTTCTTACCACACAGCCACGCCTGCGCCATATGTATATATAAATGTGTGTGTGTGTATGTGTGACTGTGTGCGTGTGTATAAAATTAAGTCAAATAACGATATTTTAAATACATTTAATACGTGCATTTCAGACAATACACAATAAATAAAAAGGAAATTCAATTCTAGTACACAAAATATTCCTCAGTTTAGACATGAAGGTATTAGTAAATTGATGGGATCCCCCATTTACAGTTGATCGGGTCAATTTATGTCGCCTATTAGATAAGGACAGACATGGCAAGAATAGACAGAATGCCTATAGAGAAGGAAATGGGAGGGATACGGAGAGAGGCATTAAGTGAGAGGGAGAGAATAGAAATGGAGGAAAAGTAATCGGTAATGAAATCTGAGGTCATTTGATATCATTTCTTTCTTTATTATACATTATACGACTCGGTGCTACAACAAGCTAACCAGCCCTAAACCCAGCCAAACGGATACTACGACAAGGGTATATGCAGCGCTTTGTTCTATTCCAGTAAGGTGCATCGCTTGTAATCTTAACACGAAATACTCACACACACAAACACAAACATACAAACATACAAACATACATATATATATATATATATATATATATATATATATATATATATATATATATATATATATATATATATATATATATATATACATATATATATATATATATATATATATATATATATATATATATATATATACGTTTATACATATATACTTATATACGTACGCACAAACATAAATATGTGTGTGTGTATGCATATATATGTTTGTTTGGAAGTGTATGATGGGTGTATACCTAAGTTTCTGTATATAGAAATCAGATTTTCGTTTTTTCTGTTTTTATTCTTTGTTACTTTATGAATTATTCGATACATTAATTTCATCATTTTCTCGTCCAAAATTGTATATATTTTTATGTTCAGTTTACTTTTTACTTTTTAGTTTCTTTTTAGATTTATTGGCCTCGTTGTTCCTGTTTTGGGTTTGTTTGTTTTGTTTTGTTTTTTTTTCTTGTTTTTTTTCTGTCTTTCTTTTTATTGCTTCCTTTCTTTGAGGAATATGTATCAAATATATACTGATGTGGAAATTGATATTTACCATAAATAAGTCACGTACTTTTCTTTTTAAAGCATAGAAATGGCGTGAAAATGTGGAGGAAATGATGAGGAAATGGCGAGGCATTAATGAAGTTAGTCTCCATCAAAAGAATACTCTAATCAAATCAAAATGGCCTCTTGTGCGTCGTAGCGATCCTGAAGTCAGTAAGGTTATAGACAGACATTTGTCGAACATAATTTCGTTATTTACATCGATGTCTATCCATCAGAGAACCGAATGAAATTTTGTTCAAAAGCTTTGTCCTAGATTTCAACTGAAAAGAAAAACTCTTTATTAATGTAAAGATAATTATGACAGAATGATTACAAGAGTATGAAAAAAGAGCAAACAGAAGAAAGAAATATGTGTGTGTGTGTATGTGTGTGTATGTGTGTGTGTGTGAGTGTGTGCATGTGTGTGTGTGTGTGCGTGCGTGTGTGTGTGTGTGTGTGTGTGTGTGTGTGTGTGTGTGTGTGTGTGTGTGTGTGTGTGTGTGTAGATCGCCTAATAGTGAATTTATTAGAACGACAGTGGGAGAAAAAGAAAGACAGATTTGAAAATGACAAGAGGTTGAGAGGAGTGATGTAATTAAGTTAGTCATGAAGATAAGAAGAAATAATGTGTAGAGAGGTTTAATACCGTCACAAAGAAAGTGTAAGATGAATCGAAAGAAAGAGAAGATAAATTTAGACGGCAGTGGATAATGAAGGGAGAAAAGATAAGAGACAAGATAAGCGGAGAGAAGAGTTGAGAGCATAAGATACTGTAGGTTCTGCAGATTTGAATGAACATAGAAAACGTAACAGAATTAGGAGAGTTTGATCAACAACCGTTAAATTTGTAATTTTTGCTTCTATTTTTATACTTATGATGAATCACGACTGTCTAGTGAAAAGCGTCTTTTTTGGTGATACTATTAAGAAATCAAAGTATCTTTTATGATCCATGTTAACAGAAGTATACACACGCACTCACTCACTCCTGCTCTCTCTCTCTCTCTCTCTCTCACACACACACACACACACACACACACACACACACACATTCACACACACACATACACATAGTCTAATAACAGTTTGATTTGGCCATGCTACTTAGTTTCCATGGCTGCTCAAACGAACCTAACTGGACAGGCTCGTAGAACCGTACGAGCCTGGTCTGACGTGTTGGGTTAGCTCGACGTGCCTCCGAACCTATAAGTTGCATGGGGCCGAATTAAACCGTTATTAATATTTTTTAATCCTGCCAAATGTGATGGATGCCACTTTCCTTCGTTTCTCGGTTCGTTATACATATATATATATATGTGTGTGTGTGTGTATGTATGTATATATATTGATTTATGTTTCGCCAAGGATTCGTCATTCTCATTATTTTTATTAGTAAAAAAGCTCTACAAGTCGCAGTTTCCGACTAAAGTCTTAGTTATCTTCTTCCAATTCCTCACGAGTCTACAGACAACAAATGCAGGACACTAATGTTCGCCATATTCCATTGAGCGAAGATACAGAGACATGTGATCAGAAAATGTTTCTAATTTTTCCTTTCCACAAACTACATCACACAAATGAGGTTGGAAGAAAGATAAAAGAAAAACGGTTTATTAAAATGTTCTAACCTGTTTTGAACGGAAATAACAACAATATAACAACCAGTTAAGGATGTGGATTAAAACATATATAACGTATGAAAATAAACAAATTACAGAAGACCTCCACCAAACTAAGTTTGCTCACTCATAAAACCATTACATGTAAAGTGCAAGGTAATTGGTTAAAATAAAGGTAGGCTTTATGCCAGTAATATCGGTACACCTGGCAAACCATGACGATTTTAACTGCATGTGGTTTGGTCAAAACCGTATTCCAAAAATTCAACTTGTACCTTCTAAGAGGTACAAAAAGGAAGAAATTAGTCATTTTACTACAGTTGTCAAGAATTCAAATTTCAGTTAATTACATTTTGAAATCTGATGATTACTGGGATTGTATGAAAGTGGTAAGTGAACTGTATGAACATTTTTTTAACGTTTAACATACTTCAACATTGTAAAA
Organism: Octopus bimaculoides; assembly: GCF_046866305.1. Lineage (NCBI taxonomy): Eukaryota > Metazoa > Mollusca > Cephalopoda > Octopoda > Octopodidae > Octopus > Octopus bimaculoides. Next base: position 151,509,638 of record NC_142930.1, read on the forward strand.
AAACTATTTCTTTTTTAAGTACCATAGTAAAAAACGTGAAAACCAGACAATGTTCTAACTTTATTCAACTGGTATATATATATATATATATATATATATATATATATATATATATATAATGGTATTTACATAAGCTTAAAGCTTATGGCACCACTTAGTTGCGTTAACAAAGTGATGTGGGCTTTTGTCCCACGCGAATAGGAAAGCCTTCTTTTTTTCTGTCGAGGACTTATATGCCCCTTTATTAGACTATTTTCCTTAGTCATTGCACGGTGATCGCCATAAACTTTAAGCTTATATAAATACAATTGTTATTATTATTTAGTAAAACACGGCACCGTATCACAAAACCATTCTCACCGAAAGCATATATATACTATTTTTAATAACGCTGCAAAAACATCACAGAACTGTTACTCACCTTTTCACATATTGTAATGGTATATATATACATACCCACACATATACATACATATGTATGCGTCCATATGTACACACAAACAGATATCCTCAATTATACGCACACACACACACACACACATGTATGTATGTATGTAAGTATGGATGTATGGATGAATGTATGGATGGATGGATGGATGGATGGATGGATGGATGGATGGATGGATGGATGGATATGCGGTCGCCAGAGAAAGAAAAGCGAGAAAAAGGAAAAAGTAAAGTAGGAAAATTATGATAATGGCACTTGAAATTGGAGTGTAGCGGTGTTTGGAGGCGACGGTAAAATAAAGGTAAAGAAAGAAAAAAGAAAAGAGGTGGGAAATAGCTGGTGTTCATTATATAGGTAGGTTGGCGAGAATTAATGTGTAAATTCCAGAAAACTGTAATAACGAAGAATTGTATCGAAGGCTGAAAATATATTATACACTGCAGTTGGATATATCAGAAGGAGAGAACATTAGATAGGAGGGCGAGAGAGACAAAGATGGTGGAGATCGTAAAGAAATTAAGGAAAAGTATACACACATGTACCTAAGCACAGTTACACGCAAACGCTCACGTTGATGTGTGCATATGCGAGTATACACATACTGGTGCATATACACGCTCATACATACATATATAAACATATATACACGCTTGTTCACGAAAGGTCCATGTTAAAGTTTCACGCCATGCCATATTTGTAAATCATTACAATAATTGCAAGCATTGTGCGTGAAGACGCGTGCCTTACAAGTTAGTGAATTCGGCTCACGATCCGAAGGTCGTGAGTTCGACTTCTCGTGATGCATTGTGTCCATGAGCAAGACACTTTATTTTATGTGACTCCAATTCACTCACCAGGGGAAAATGTACTGTAGCTGTAATATATCAAATGACCAGCCTTGTAACATACTGTGTCACGTTAAATCTCCTTAAGAACAACGTCAAGGGTACGAATGGGTGTGGAGTGCTCAATCAGTCACGCGTTAATTTCAGGAGCCGGATCTTCCGTGGATCCGATCAACTAGGACCTACGTCGTTGTAGCTGACGGAGTTCGAGTATTGTAATATAGTTATGTTCACGTTCTGTCGTGTTTGATTTTTTATTTGTCTCCTAACTTGTCTCCTTCTCGTCGCCAAGGAGAATAATATCATCGTCAAAAGCGAGAAATTATTACGATCTTTTGGACGGTAACTGAAGTGGATTTAGCAACATTTTATGTGTATAATTTCCGTTCCCTTGATTTGTACATATATATATATATATATATATATATATATATATATATAGATATATATATATATATATATATATATATATATATATATATATATATATATATATATACAGTATATATTTAAATGTACACTGTATTTATATGAAGAAAAATATATAGTCTATGCACTAAATTTTTACACGCTAGGCCACTGGTGAGAGAAATTTCTAATATTTTTATCACCCTTCGATATTATTGATTGTATATATATACATACAGAGAGAGACAGAGAGAGACAGAGAGAGTTAGATACACAATTATACACACACACAAACATCCGTGCATATCTTCATGCACAGACATATATATATGTATATATATATATACATATATATATATATATATATATATATATATATATATATATATATATATATATATATATATATTCATGCACATATTTATATAAGTATATGAAATTTTGCATTTGTACGTGTAGCCGTGTGCGCATGAATGTATGTGTATGCTAATCAGAAGAATTTAATAAAATAGCTGCATCCCTATAGAGATAACATACATTTGAAGACTCCTCTGAATTGTTTTCACCATTAGACTGAAGAGTCTATTGAGTGTGCTAGTATTATAGTAAAGAAGAAGAAGAAGAAGAAGAAGAAGAAGAAGAAGAAGAAGAAGAAGAAGAAGAAGAAGAAGAAGAAGAATTTATTGTCTTTCTGAAAAATTTACACAGATATATCCTCAGTATCTAATATATTTCACAATCGTATATACATATATATATATATATATATATATATATATATATATATATATATATATATATATATATGAGTGTGCATATACCTACGCATTTGTTTATGTACATCTGTATTACATATATCATAAACAATATACAGACGGTTGTGTGCGTGTGTATGTGCGTTTTGTGTATGTATGCATGTACGTACTAATGTATACTCACGTACATTATAGGTAATGAACATATATACATGTGCGTGTGTATCTCTATGTGTGTGTGTGTGTGTGCATATTCATAAACACACCTAACTTTCCATTTATAAATTAGCCTTCAGTTTATATACACGAGTGTGTTTCTTATTATCGTACACAAATGTGTATGTATGACTCTGAGACTGTGTGTTATAGCATAACGATATCCCATTCTATTCCAGTGTGTATAACTTTGGGAATTTACATTTATGTCAATAATTTTATTTTATGTTCACGTTTAATTTTTCTGTTTCAGAAATATATATTCTTTTTTTAATTTTATTTATTCCATACCTTTTGCAGTTTTATTTCGTTTTATAACAAAAGGCATTCTTTTTGAAGATGCTACATCGTTTCACTTATCTGGAATTCATATGAGATTTAGAGAAAAAGATACACAAGTAAATTTTGTCGCTACTATTATTCTTTCTGCTTTTTTACATATGAATGGTTTATGACGACAAAGTATCTTTATGTTTTACTAGTTATTTCAGTCATTGGACTGCAGCCAAGCTGGTGCACAATCGCCCATAGGGCTGAACTTTTCTTGGCGTCTAGTACTTATTGTATCGTCTCTGTTGCCGTACCGCTAAGTTATAGGAACGTAAACAAATCGACACCAATAACCATGCTGTGATAAGCGACACGCGCACAGACTCATATATATATATATATATATATATATATATATATATATATATATATATATATATATATATATATATATATATATATATATATATACATATATATATATATATATATATATATATGTATATATATATATATATATATATATATATATATATATATATATACATATATATATATATATATATATATATATATATGTATATATATATATATATATATATATATATATATATATATATATATATATATATATATATATATATATATATATATATATGTATGTATGTATGTATGTATGTGTGTATATATATGTTTGTATGTATATTGATTTCACACTTCTGCTCTACTATGAAATGGTATTGCAAAGCTTATGATAGTACAACATTTTGGTTTATTTTTCACTGCGATTATATTTAGTCTCCTTCAATGCTCTAGTTAACCTCTAACGACAGATACCATGAACTTCTTGAATTATCATTCACTATCACAACCTCTAGAACGCGTTCATACTACTTTCATGTCAATTCGAATTCACAAACTATACCAACACCCCAGGATACCCTTTTACCGACTCTGTGTGCCAACTTACAATATTCGCTTCAGAGATGGAAAATATTTCCGTCTCCTTTGTCGCAGCTTTTGTACACCTTGATTGATTGTTTTCAGTTTTTCTCTTGAAAGAAATTTGGTTTGAACAGCTTGTTCCTGAGCACCTACATTTTGTATTTCCATTTCTTGTGCCATGCTTCCCTTTATCAGCAATGGCTAGCATTCCAAAATCTTTGATTTTGTAGCTTTAATTGACAAAATATTTCTTTCTATTTCCAGCTGTTTTTCCTGTCATTCTTTATTCTGTTCTTGAATTCGTTTACTACTTCAGTAACATTCAGATGTCTCTAGACGCAGAATGAGTTTTCCTTCACTATACACAATATAGATTTTGAAACCCACTATTGGCGCTACTAATTATGTCTTTTACGTTCAACAAATCTGCCTTCTTTTTTTTTCGTGGTAAACAATTTGTTGGTAATATCTATAGGCGGCACGCGTTATATATTGTGAGTAGCTGCCCACTTGTTCTATTTAATGTCTATATCTTCTGGCTTCGCTTTGAAAAAGAATCACCATCAACATTAGCATGGCCTGTGTGGTCATTGTCTTTATAATATTCTCTCCATTTTGTTCTGTTTCCTTCATCTTCTTCAGCCTTCTCTACTATTCTTTTCATTCTCATTTCTCATCGGTAATACTCCAAGGAATTTATATCCATCATAATTGCTCAGAAATCTGATATCATCTTCTTGTACCTATAATCCATTACATTTCAGCTTTCGGATTCTTTTGCAGTTGATATTGATGTGAAACTTCACCTACTCTGGAACTTATATACACCACTTCATGAAGAAATACTTTTTTTCCTTCTATTTGTTTTCTTCATTCTGTCTACCAGAAAGCGTAGATTTTAAGTTAACTTCTGCTCAATTCAATTGGAACTGAATAATTTTTTTCCCTGACTATTTTTTTATGCGTATTCATCCGGGTGATCAGTTATAACAACGGAAACCTTTAAAAGAATGAAAACTTTTGTGGGGGTATATGTGTCTATCTATATATTTCTCTCTCTCTCTCTCTCTCTCACCTTCCTCTTGCACAAACTATCTGTCTATTTATGTATCTATCTATCTATCCTTATATATATATATATATATATATATATATATATATATATATATATATATATATATATATATATATACACTTGTATATATGTATGTGTGTATACACACATTATATATGTTTATATATATTTATTTATTTGATTCCATATTTCTTTTTTCCATGTATTGATAAGTATAAGTGTATATGAGTATATATGTGTGTATGCATCTATACATATATATGTGTATGTATATAAATATGCATATATATATATATATATATATATATATATATATATATATATACGTATATATATATTTGTGTGTATATACATGTAAATATAAATATGCATATATATATATATATATATATATATATATATATATATATATATATATATATATATATATATATATATTAGTTCGCTTAAAAAACATAGGCTCACACACACACACGCACAAATATATGCCTCTTTTTCTCTTTATGAATAGATATATACAGACAAAAATTATACTTCCCCACACATATACACACATAGATACGAATACGCATAAGTATGTATTTGTATATATGTACATATTTAAGACTGTATGTGCATTTGGAAAAGAATAAAAATAGAAATCAATGAATTTAAGGGAAATTTATCGACAGAATAAAATATGTTGTTGAACTGCTACATGAATTCAGATGAGCTTCAGGAACTGAGACGTTGAGATGACTCCAAACTCACATACGCGTCAAGCAAATGGAATTTATGAATTGATAAAATGATTATTGTAAAATATTATGCGAATGTTTCTCGTAAATTTTATCAGCCAATATAAAACCTCAAGACCACCAGCACCACCGTTACAACATATTAATCGTTGATGTCGTCGTCATCATCATTACCATCATCATCGTTGTCATCGTCGTTATAGTCATCATCGTCATCGTCATCATCATCATCATCATCATCATCATCATCATCATCAAATTTCATAATTCTTCTTGATTCTCATATTCATCACACACCTATAGCGACGGTAGAGAAGCTGAATTTTTTCATCACCATTATCCTCCTCCTCCTTCTCCTCCTCCTCCTTATCATCATCATCGTCGTCGTCATCATCGTCATCATGATCATCATCATCGTCGTCATCATCATCATCATCATCGTCATCATCACCGTCATCACCATCATTATCATCATCATCGTCATATTAATTACCATCAGCATATTGATCATCGTCTTCATCATTCATCATCATCATCGTCGTCGTCGATAACGTCATCATTTTCATCATCATTTTCATCATCATCGTCATTGTCGTCGATATCGTCATCATCATCTTCATCATCGTTACTCTCAGCACCGTTGCCATCATATTAATCATCACCATCGTCGTCGTCACCTTCCGCCATCGCTGTTCTCATCATTGTCATCATTATCTTCATCAGTTTTACCACATCCACTACCGTCAAACTTATGTAACTTTAAGAATATCGCTACGGTTGTAGTTTCCATTAACATCGTTTACCAAAGCAAAAACTCTAAAATTGTTTGCACAGGAAAGAAACAATCAACAATCAATAACGAAATTCGACGACGTTTCATATCAATACTCTGAAGAAAATCTTTCAGTCACAACATTATCATTAACCGAGTTATCTATAAGAACAAATACTGATGTATAACTTGGACAGGCAGCCTTAAACGTGGAGAATGTGTATAGACAATTAAAACGGCACTAGCCTGCTACATATTTTATCGAATGAGGAGCGATAAAATGCAAATCTTTGAAATCCAGACATTAACAGCCCCAAGTTAATGCTGTAAAATTGTTACCCAAACTACCGTGAGTGGAAGAAATAAAGATTTGTTTGTAAAATTGGCGCAACAATGTATTTTGTAGTGGTAGTTAAATCAATCCTATACTTAAGAAATCTGCATTTTATCAACCGCGACGAAATTGCAACGGAGAAGATAATGGGTTGTACCTTAATAACTCATGACAGTGTAAAGATTCTGCTAAGCCACCGGTCTTTTCTCCTCATATTTACAACAAAATAATTTTAAAATTATAATTTTCTTCATATTTTTTCTCTACTTGGTATACCTTGAGAAAATTCCCTTCCCAATCAATATTGTCTTAATATCATTCGTCGCTTCGTTTCGGGGTCGTGTGAATGATCAGCATTAAATCTCCCTAGTTTTTAAATATTTCTGCATCATTCTTTTTAATCGAAATTTGAATACAGAAGTTACGGATCCACAGCTAAACACTGAATGATGACTTCAAAATTTTAAATACCACCTCACAGACAGACAGGCAGACAGACAGACAGACAGACAGACAGACGGACGGAAGTACGGATGGATGGATGGATTATTATTACTCATTATGGTTAGGTCCCAGCACGGGCCGTAGCGACAAGGTCTACTTGCCACACTTCTTGGTGCATCATCATTGCCTTGAGGTCCTGGATACATTCCAGGCCAATGTCTGCAATCAAGTTGTCGATGTAAGTGTGATGACGATTGTCACTTTTTACATCACCATAAAATAGGTCCCACAAGACTAATTTGAATGGTTCTCGTTCAGTTCGGCGCACGCAGGGAGTGACCAGATAGTCGCAGCCGTCTTTGCCTGAACTTCTTGCTAACTTTCAGCAGATCTCCATAAAGCTCTTCATTTGTCATATGTTACTGCCGTTTCACATTTAGGACTATTTGTAGCATCTTTGCGTAGCATTGACTTAGCCCGTTTGTTAAATTCTTTGCTTGAGTCCCTGTTTCACTGCCATATAATAGTACTGATTCGACAGTTGCAATGAACAGCTTGGTTTTGATTTGAGTGGGAAATTTGGAGTTCCAAATCTTCTTTAGTTTGTGACAAGCTTTCCATGATTGTCCCTTCCTGATCTTGATGTTTGCTTCCGGACTACTCTTCAGAAACATTCAATTTGGAACCGCTCAAAGCATAGAGTTCAGCTTCACTTCATTAGCTGAGAATCATGTATTCCGTGTTCTTGACATAAGCGCGTGTGTAGTCCAATTCTGGCATCTGATGTTTCTACTCTGCTGAATGACTGTTGTGCTTGATCTATTGCTTAGATATGAGTGCTATATCATCTACAAAGTCCAGGTCTGTGGTGGTTACTGCTGGTATTATTTGCCGGTCTATGGTGAAAACCAAGGTATTCCTCACTGTTGTCTATAGCCTGCCGCATTTCATAACCCAAAACATTTGCAAACAGGTAAGGTACAAGCGTATCTCTTTGTGACACCCCATTTAGTATTTGGAAGAATTTCTTTTCTCCATCAGATGACAACGTATGAGCTCTAATTCTTCTGGAATGTCATTTATTCGATGGATCTTCGACATTTTGTAACGATGAATGCTATTAAACGCTTTACTGAAGCCCTCGCAGTGTATAATGGCAGAAAACCTCAGATCTAAGAGATTGATGGATGGATGGATGGATGGATGGATGGATGGATGGATGGATGGATGGATGGATGGATGGATGGACGGATGGATGGATTGATAGATAGATAGATAGATAGATAGATAGATAGATAGATAGATACATTTCTTTTATTAGCCACACAGGGCTCAACGAAGATGGGACAAATACAATGTAGAGCTTTTCTTTTTGGGAGGGGGAAGGAAGGAAAAAAAAAAAAAAAAAAAAAAAAATTGGTGGTGTCGATCAAAAGGGATCGTAGGAAGGGAAAAAGGGGCAGTTCGATCAAAAGGGATCGAAAAAAAAAGAAAAGGAAAGGCCGATCAATAGGGATCGTGTATCACACAGTAATGTTCTCGTGTAAAAAGAGGGGAGGACAGTTTAGGTTTAGCCGTGGAAGGAAAAGCCCACGGAAAAGACCACGGTAACCTTGGTCAATATTCTCATTGAAGAAACTATAACAGTAAGTGACTCTCTTTTGCCTTTTTGTTTTATTTTTTTTTCTTGTTCATAGGGTTATGCTCAAGATGGCTCCGTCGTTCACACGTGCCATCCTTGCTACATTCACCCATCTTTTTTTGAAGCATTCACTAGACAAGACTTCCCTTTCTACTCTCAACTTCCTCTTCAGGTGATACTTGAAGAAGTTGATGAGAGATTGCCCAGAGAGGAAAGTCTTTGTCTCTAGACCTTTCAGACGCGTCCACCATACACATTCTTTCGCCATAGCCACAAGTACGATGAAAATAGCTCTTCCTTCCCGTTTAAAGGAAGGAGGCGCGACAATATTCACGATAGACTCGGCTGATAGACCGACTCGTCCCACACGCGATAGCAGTTGTTCGACGTAAGCCCACAGCTCGGAAATGGTGGGACACTGTACGAGTGCGTGCAGAACGGTTTCGTCGCTCTGCCGGCATCTCGGACAGGTCGGCCCCGTGTTTCTCGAGCCATGCCTGTAGAGCTTATCCCGAACGGGTAGTGCTTCTCGATAGCAATGCCAGGCCAGGGATCTCTGGAAGTTGTCCATAGGTCCCGGCCCGAAGGTCGTCTTAAACAGGCGGGTCAGGTATTCCTCGTCGACGCCCAGGTTCGCCCCGAGATCGTCGTCGTACCTTCCCTCCACTAATCCACTATAGAATGCGTTAGTTGTGATGCAGTCGCTCAAGGTTGACCCGGGTTGTTGGAGTTGCCGAAGAGCAGCGCGACACTCGCGGTGCCATTCGCCCTTCCTCGGCCTCTTCTTGATCCATGACTGCAGTTCGGTCATGGAGACGAGCTGCGGGAAAGCGCGCCGCACAAACGGTGACCACACCTGTTCACCGCTGTCTACGTAGAGCCGGAGATGTCGCAGTCTCAGCGCGTGTCTGCGCATCATCAACCACGGCATGCCCAGTCCTCCTTTTAACGGGTGTTGGCAGCAAACGGATCGCCTAACCATCGGAACGCTTCCTTTCCACAAGAAGCGGAAGAGGATGCGCTCCAGTTTGGTGATGGTAGGGTCGGGACAAGGAACGACGGTCAGGCGGTAGTAGATGACGGACGCGATGTACGTGTTCGCCACCTCCGCCCGACCTTTCAGGGAAAGCTTCCTCTCGGCCCATTGCCGGGCTAGAGTGGCCACCCTTCTCGTTATCTCGTCCCAGTTCTTCTCCGTTTGGAGGTCTGGACCAAACCAGACCCCGAGCATCTCAACCGGACCGTCAGTCCAACGTCCCACGACGGAGGCGCTACTTGACGGCATGGGGTTGCTTCTCCAGGTGCCGAGCCGCAAGCCCACTGACTTATCCCGGTTGATTTTCGCTCCCGTTACCGCTTCGTAGTCTCTCAGTGTCTCGCCGACAAGCTCGATGTGCTTTTGGCTAGACACTATGACGGTGACGTCGTCCGCGTATGCCGACACGCTCGTCCCGCATCCCAACTCTCGCGGGATGCCCCTCAGCGTCGCCAGCTTCCGCAGTAGTGGCTCGAGAGTCAACACGTACAGAAGCGACGAGAGGGGGCATCCCTGACGGACCGAACGTGCAATGTCGAAGGGTCTTGATAGATGCCCATTGACGCGAACTACCGAACGGATGCCTCTGTACAAGGCAGCCATCCAGCCGCGGAAAATGGGACCGAAGCCGGCTGCTATGAGGACAGCCTCCAAGTATTGATGGTCTACCCTATCGAAAGCTTTCGATTGATCTAAATTGATCAGGGCCCCACCCATGCCAGGTTCCTTAACTACCCTCTCTATGATGTAGCGCATCAGATGGAGGTTGTCATGGATGCTCCTGCCCGGCACCGCGCACGTTTGCGCCTTGCCGATCAGTTTCTCGATGACAAGCGCCAACCGCTTGGCTAACACCTTGGCCAAAATTTTCAAGTCTGCATTGAGCAGAGTGATGGGCCTAAAGTTATCTATGACGTCCCCCTTGTTTGGATCTTTCTTCAGCAGCGTTACGGCTCCTCGACTCACAAAACCGGGAATGCTCCCGTTTTGCTGCCAGTTGCAGTACACCGCCACCAAGACGTCTCCAAACAAGTCTGGCTTACAGTTGTAAAGCTCGTAGGGCAGACCATCCAAACCCGGAGATTTGTCCCTCGAGCATCCCGCCATCGCGTCCCTCACTTCCGCCGCCGTGATGGCACCTTCGCAGCACTCCGCCTCTCTTGCCGAGAGTCGTGGCAGGCTGTGCAGGTAGGCACTGAAGTCCACCCTGCGTTCTCGCTCGCCATTCGTCCCAAACAGTCGAGCAAAGTGCCGCTGAAAGGCCTCACACATTTTGCTTGGCTCGAGCAGTTCGCGCCCCTGTTCGTCCACCAGAGACCGAATGGTGGCTTTGTTGCCCTGTTGCGCCTCCGCCACCCGGGCCTCTCGTGCGGCTCCAACACCTTCGTTTCTTAGAGCACGCATCCTAGCCCTGACAACGCACCCTTCGTGTTTGGCGTTGAAGTGTTGGTCAAGGGCCAACCTCGCCGCCAAAACGTCGGATGCGATGCCACTTCTAATTGCCTCTTCTAGCTTCTTAACTAGTTCACCCTCTACTCTGTTTCTGTCTATGGCTAGTGCTTTGCTATACCTAACCGCTTCTGCTTTTATTGCTCTCTTGAGGGCAAACCACCATTTGTTATTGATGATGGCTCCTGTCAAAGCCCTCTTTACTAACGTGCTAATCCGGTCTCTGAAAACTGGTCTCGACGGGAAAGACGCGTTTAGTTTCCAGTAACCGGAGCCCTGCCTATGTGTCTTATCTAAGTCTAGCGTACACGTCACAAGTTTGTGATCCGTGTAGCTGACTATGTGAAATTGTGGACACCCTATGCTATCTCTATCTACTCTCCTACACAGTATTCTATCTAGATACGATCTCGACGACCCGATGCGGTTTGCCCATGTCCACATTGGCGCATTCGGGTAATCGAGTCGGTACCTGTCAGACAGTTGAAAGCGTCTGAGCAGGTCTTTGAGGCATTTGCATCCCCGTCTATTCCTATCTCTGCCAACATAGTCTAGATGCGTGTCGAAGGTAGCATTCCAATCCCCCACTAAAAGTAAAGGACGAGACGTTCCTAGGAATACTTCTAGACGTCGAAAGAAATCCGGCCTACCTGTTAAAGGTGGTGCGTATACTGATATGAGTCGAAAAGCACACCCATCGCTGCCATCGACATCCAGAACAACCAATCTACCCTCCGGGTCTATGAATACTGTCTTTACTTCGAGATCCAGACTCTTGCGAAAGAGTACCGCCGTGCCACTACCGCCCATTCTCGGCAGACAGGGAGAAAAATAAATGTTAAACTGTCTGCCAAACATGGACGATAAGGCCCGCGTATCATGGAGTCTGGTCTCGCTTATGGCTATGATTTCTAGTTTATGTGACTTTATGTCATTTAGGAGGTACCCTTGTTTCCAAGGGGACCCCAAGCCACGCGCATTTACACAACCAATCTTGTGCATCATTTTGATTTGAGTGTTAAAGTTTTATAAAGAGAGTCACTTACCGTTTGAGAGTTTTTGTGTCTCCTCCTTCGGGTTTTCTTCGAGGAGATCACTATATAGTTTTTTCGCCAGGTATTTTTGGCATTTGCCAACTGCCTTTGGAAAAATAGATTTTAGTGTGTGGTGCAGGGTTGGTGTTATGTGTAGTATTTTGATGTGTTCTGGCGGTGTTGTGTATGGGTGGTTGCTGGTTTTTATGTCTTCGTTTGTTATGTTTGTTTTTGTGTTGATGTATTCCATCAACTCTGAGTTTTTTGTGTTGATGGCAGTGAGCATTGTGTGTGTACTTGCTTTTGGGGTTTTGTTGCTTGTGTTGTAGTTGTGTGTGCTTGTGTTGGTGTCTGGAGTGTTTTCGGGAGTTGTGTATCTCCCTGCTTTGTTTGTGTTTGCTTTTCTTTTCTTGCTCCTCTTCCTCCTTCCTTTCTGGGCTATTTGCCATTCCTCATTACTTTCATCTTCCGACGAAGGTTCTGAGGAATCGGAAGGGGGTAGGGGCAAATTGTGAGCGTCTGTGTGTGCTTGTGTGAGTGGTTGTGTTGCTGTTTTTGTTGGTGCTGATGGCTTGTTATTTGTGTGAGGTGTGTGTGATGTGGGGGAGGGGGAAACAGTCTTGGAATTTTCTTTCTTTTCCCCTGCTTCCTCACTTGTTGTTTTTGCAGATGCTGTTGTCTTCTCAGTTGCCAGTGTTGCTTGTGTTTCTCTTGTTTTGATTGTTGATGGTGGTGTTGGTAGTAGGGTTTTTTTTCCGGGTTTTGGTGGTTGCCCTTGTTGCTTTTTTTGGTTGGCGGCGGTTGGGCAACTGTCCTTGAGGTGTGCCTCGCTGCCGCATACATAACAACGTGGCCGCCTTCCTTCCACCACTACATATAACTTGTGGTCCTTTGCCAGTTGGATGTGTGTGGGGATCTTTTGGCACTCCTCTTCAGTGATATGGAGGAGGACTTCGACTTTTTTTCCCCCTTCCCAGTTTTTCTCCTCTGCAGTAGCAATTTCTAATATATTTGCCTCCTCCATTTCGAGGCATATAGAACCTACTATCCACTGTGTTTCCACTTGTGAAGGGACATTCTTTACTGTCACCTTCGTCACTCTCTGTCCAAGATAACTCGGTATCATCCCCAAGTCATCTGTGTGGAGAGAGAGTGTTGAAAATTCCTTCGCTAACTGTTCGCTCTTAAAGCGTACTAGGACCGTGGCAAATTTTCGTCCCCAAGTAACATGACTTTGAAAGGGCCATATCGGTTTGAGACAAATCTCAATTTTTTGGGTGGAGAAACTCTCCGGTCGCTTCGTTTTCTTGTTGATAAGTCTGTATGATATGTGCTTCTTGTTTGTATTTTCAATAATTGCTTTTGGTATGTGTATTTGTAGATAGATAGATAGATAGATAGATAGACAGACAGACAGACAGACAGACAGAAAGACAGACAAGCAGAAAGATAGATGGATAGGTAGGTAGACAGATAGATAGATAGACAGATAGATAGATAGATAGATAGATAGATAGATAGATAGATAGATAGATAGATAGATAGATAGATAGATAGATAGGCAAACAGAAGACAGACGGACAGATAAAGAGATAGACAGACAAACAAGCAAACATGACAGAATGACAGATAAACAAGCAGACAGACAGAGATACAAACAAATAGACAGGTTGATTTAAACACATGCACACATGTGTGTATTGTTTGTGTGTGTCAGTAATTATTCCCTTCTATGTTTAAAACTGCAAGCCATTCACGCACCCGAAGATCTAGTTTTCTCTAGTAATTACAAAACAGATCATATCAGTACGTTTGAATGAACCGGTCGATTTCGTATCTATCTGACGTGACTACTGGATCTTAAGAGAGAACAAGGACGTTCTACTTTGTCATCCTTTTTGGAGTGGAAATATGTTTTGGGTATTTAAGTGTCGATCGAGCTGAAATGTGCGTAATGGTTGAGAAAACTTAATGTAGCGGGTTGCGATTGTATAAGAGTCAGCTTCTGCAGCGATAAAGTCATTGAAGTAAGATATATATCCTTAATGCTGGAGGAGATGAACTATTGGTGGTTCCTGAATATAAGCGATCGAAAGTGGGAGCAAATATATATAAGGGATGAGGAAGGGATACATTTACCCAGAGTACCTGTATGTCATTATGATTATATCTAGGTGAGAGATTATACTCCTCGAATGTCATCAAAATAATATGTAGTGCTTAAATGGGCGACGATTTAAATGTATAAGGAAACGGAAAACATCGGTCCACCAAGCATTTGAATACCGTAATGCGAGAGAAAGAGGGGTGTAAGAAAGTGCAGGCACCAAATTTCTGAGTGAAGTTAGAATAGAGAGTGTAGCTAGAACAGCTGAGATAGGCTGGAGACCGGGAGTATGAGATTTATGATTCGGAGAGGAATAATATGTGGAGTCGTCAACATTTCAGTAGAAAATAACAAGTGGAGCCTTAACTGGAAAGAATACCATGGAGATTGGAGAAAAGGAGTGAAAACTGTCCATATCCAGGGTGTTTACTTCCGTTATTTTTTGGCATTTCGAGAAAATGTGTTAGAATTTATTGAAAAGTTGTCATCTCCGGCCAGATGCCTGCAAGAAAGTGAACTGTATTAAAGCAACCAAGAGTCATTTAGCAGTATTCATAACTTGACGATATTACGTTACAAAAACAACAGAGGATTCATGGTGTTTGAATGGTTGGAGGACAGATATGTTCCTTTTTCTTAAACTACAGATTGAAACCGTCGCCTAGTTAAGCACTACACGGTCTTTTGATGTCATTAAATGAGTATAATCTCTTATAAGTATTCACTTCATATTTCTTCTCTAAAGATTATCTTATTCCCATAAGTCTTAGCATTACCCCGCTCGAGTGTGCTTTATTTCTCTAAATGATAGAATAAGTAGATTGAATATGTCTGCCTTATATTAGTCTCTACTTATTAGAATTTATTTTATCAGTTCGTCATTTAATAAAGTAAATAGTAGAAGCATCCTATGTAATGTTCAATCAACACTTATCGTCTCTTCCCTATCAGAATCGCCTAAGAACTATATCGAACCAAACAGAGCCACCGAGAACAATTAATATGTATTAGTAGACTTCCGTATGATCCCATAAAGTTTTCACTTACTTTTCTATTTTGATATTATTTGATCACAGAGTGTGTTATAGTGCTTTGGGTTCTGTTGCCTATCAGAATTTATTTCATATATTTTATTATCTTTCCTCTTGTATTACTTTGGGAGGCAATAAATTCAGATTTTTGTAGAGTGTGCATTTAAACTTCTCAGTGCAGTACATTGTATACGAGGGGATTTGGTGGTCCAAATTCATTATAGTAATTTTTTATGCAAGTCATACTTTTCGCGAACGTGTCGAATCATATAGGCTATATTAGGAAATTTTAATGTATGGGACATTCGAGGATGGCGTTTTAATACACTTGATTAATTGCCCAAGATTCACAGTATCCAACAACCATATTTCTACGATTCTGTAGAGATTTTGAGAAGCAAAGTGAAGAAAGAAGGAAAGATTTAATTAGGACTCTTCACATAACCATCGTCTTATTTTGTCTTTGCGTAAATGAAAATGTCAGTGGTAATCAAGCACTAAAGTGAGATTATTGACCTTTTCAAAAATCGGTGCAACTGTGCATATATTAAAAACAAAATAATGAGTTGTTATTTATGTTTGTTTCAAGTCAATGCTGATTACGAAAAGCTATAGTCAAAAGACATTCTTACTGCAGCCATTCTATCTTGATTTCTTTGAATTATTATAATGTGCATTGTTCTAAACGTTTCAAGAGATTCTTTTAAGCTTCGTGGTGTCATGAGGATTGGCTTTGTGGGAAAGTTTTCTGTTGTTCTAACAATAAGCTCATTCACGCCGAGGCTGAGTTACTAAAGAAAACAGTATATTTTAATAGGATTTAATAGGATTCAAAAGAAAATGCAAATGTTTAACTTCTCCCTGTCGTTCCTTGAGCACAGATGTGATATGATACAACTTAAAATGAACATCAAAACGAGACGTAGTTTCACTGAGGTTCAGTAATGAGTGAATGTCAAAGAATTATAGGCACAGATTCAAATCATTCTCTTTTTTGTGTGTGTGAGTGTGATTCAGCAACAAATGGTTACACCCATTCTGAGCTCGCAGATTACTGGAATAAAATTTGGAATTTCCCGTGCAATTTTCTGATCAAATAAGGAACAAAATAGTCAAGTTTCTCATTTGAAACATAATAGTACTAAATTTTGTGAATGTTGCACAAATAAAGTTACATTTGCAACATATTTAATTGGCTCACAAGTCGATTAGCGTTACGTTGTATAAGAACACCGTTTCGAAAGAACTAGTCATCCGCATTGCTCAACCAGCCTATTTTAATATGGATATATGCACTTGAAATGTCAAAACAGATTGTTTACAATGGTATTGTTATTGGAAATAAACATGTCAATGTTTCATGTAATTTAATGTACTGCTTTCCGCTTGACACGTCTCTAGTCGAGAGAGAATTAGCTAATAAACGATATTTACCTTCACAATTGCATTAAAGTGCATTAGATTCGACGTGATAAGCATACCATACCTCTGGCATAATTTCACTTGTTAATATCATCTGGCACCTAGACATTGCTTCTTTGCTTCAATAATTAACTTCCATTCTTTGCATGGGAGAAAAAAATTAATATAATGAAAACGCAAGGATGTAGAAGTCCCGCAATTGTAATGACACTGAGAGCAAACTGTTTACTGAATCAGTGATTCTATCTTTAAGCAAATATGCCCAGTTATTCGTAAAATAAGACTGTGAGAAAATTATGAATAAATGTCTTCTACTTTTATTTTTAGAATATTTTTTTTTTCCATTTTCATTACTTTCTAATATTTTTGTCTTTTATTTTTATTTCTTCGGAGATTCATTTTATGACAACTTCATTCAAATCACACGATTGGATGATATCGAGGCTTAACTACTAAAACGTCGAACACCAAAACGGAATATTGAGAAATAAAAACAAAAAAAAAAATATGAATTCATTTCATTTCCGTCCTATAGTTATCGTTCAACCGCTGCATAATAGTCTAATTGTTGAGTAGGACTGAAATACAATAGAGCACAAATACCTTAATGAACGAGAATTTCTTCAGCTTCAAGTGTAAGTTTGCTAAGCGGCTTAGAGAATTAAAATAGCAACAACAATTTCTGCCATATATATATATATATATATATATATATATATATATATATATATATATATATATATATATATATATATATATATTATATATTATATATGTGTGTGTGTATATATATATATATATATATATATATATATATATATATGTAATATGTATATAAATGTATGTATGCGTGTATGTATACACACACATATGTGTTTGAGGTGTGTGTACATATATTTACATATATTATATGTATATATCGTGAGAGGGAGAGAAAAAGAGAGAGTAAGTGACAGAGAGAGCAACGTTTATTTTTTATCAGGAAATAAACTTTTTTAAAAGTGAATGTGTAAACACAAACATGCGAAAGTTATTAGAATCGACAAGAAAATTCATGATATAATACTCTATACGAATTTATGTTCTATTTAAATATTTCCATATAATTTCTAAGAATTATTTATGCAACAACATTAAATTTATTGCCTCAGCAATACCGAACTTTAAATCTGTATGCTATGCGTTTATCCCTTTTAAATGACGCTATAAATATTGCATTTGAATAAATTATTGAAATAGTATATCGTAATTGATCCTATTAATGATGCATATGAAGATTATAAAAAAAAATTGCTTATTCATTTATCCTATATATTCAAAGTAGAAATGGAAATAGATGTAACTGTGAGTCTGAAGAGAGCAACTAGAATTACAAACAAGACAAAAGCGTTTAAATCTCATGTAGAAGTCAAATTGCATTTTGTCAGCCATACCTGAATCACTATGATCTAGTAAAATTCTATGAGTCTTACATTATAACTTTCGCATATGTGTGAGTGAGTGTGTGCGTGTGTGTGTGCATGCGTGTGTGTGTTTGTATGTATATGCTTGTATGTATATAGATACATATATACATGTATAATATATCCACCATACATGCTTATATGTATGGATACAGTGGATAAGAACCCTGACACTTCTTCCCACAAGGAGAACTTGATACCAATCGCCATTTCAATCATATACGCACGACCAGTCATGCAGCTGCAATGACTATCCTAATTTGCATAACGTGTATTTGTCGTCCGCATGATTAAATGTGTAATAAATGTTATGTTATGCATACAACACACCACGCACACACATACGCGCGTGCAGGCACACATATGAGTGTATGTGAGTGTGTGCTTCCCCGAATGTGCATGCATATGTTACAGTATCTTTCCTGATAGCGTTACTTCGTACAACTTCGTACCACTTCGTACCACTTCGTACAACTTCCCTTATTCTTACTTATTTATACATACACACACACACACACACACACACACACACACACACACACACACACATATATATATATATATATATATATATATATATATATATATATATATATATATATATATATATATATATTGTTGTACTTGGGGATGGTCATATTGCCAGTTTAGCCAATAAAAACACACGCACTGTATATTTGGTGTTAATTTTTTTTTTTTCAGCTTTATATTACATTAATCTTAATCTTAATCTTATTTCGGCCAGAGTTCTTTCGTCACACTTCTGTGACCTCATCAGTGGTCCTTTGTTTCCTTCTTTCTTATGTGTGTCTCACCTTGCTAACTATCAGCCATTTTGTATATATATATACATTTGCATATATGTATGTATACAACTTATCTACAATTTTATAAATTAGCTCTTACTAATTTCACTTATTATTCTACTGAAAATGACTTTTAGACCCAGAAATCCCTCTGATAATAGCGACATGCTTAAAATACCAATGTGCGTGCATGTGTGTGTATGTGTGTGTGCGCGTATGTATACGTGCGCGTGCGTGCGTTTACTTGTGTGTGTGGGTGTAAGTGTGCGTCTGTGCCTGTGTGAACCTGGTTGCGTACGTGTGTGTGCATGTGTATGATTTAACGCACTTGACAAAAATGTCCGGAAACTTCAGGAATTCTCCTGACAGTAGTAGGTTATTATGTCTCTTTCATATCATGATTTAGAAATAGCCAATTTTTAAGGCAGTGCCGATTTGGTTTGTGATTGTGTCTCACATATGGTTGAGGTACACCGTTTATTTAATATGCGGTGTAGTTTTACTGCATCGATGTGTAATTTAGTACTGGCGTCTGATGTCTAGGTTGGAAGTAAATTAGATTTTATATATATAGAATAAGCGTTGTTAGAGTTTACAGCAAATAGGTCGAAAACATACCCAAGAATTAAATTTACAGCACACAGAGATAGAAAATATATGTCATAGACTCATTAATACACACTGTGATATTGTGATCCCACACGGGTGGAGTGGGTGTTGCAAAACCTTTCCAACCAAGAGACAAATGGTAAATGAGAGCAACGAATTTTTTCTTCTAGACAGTTAAATGACATAGAGCATTTTTCCCATACACACCAACTTGAATGTATGATAAAAGGAGAATGATATATACGAGTAATTCTCCTAATATATTGGTCTATTATTGGCCAGTGAGATTGAATACAGACACCACAGTTACAGGATTGCTAAGAAATACTGGAAGTGATATACCTGAAAACTCGAACCAGTAGTGCTGAATTTTCTTATTAGAAGTTTACCGCCATACAACGGCGCTCACCTATATTGAATTCCTTAAAGTGACAACAACGAAAAGACTTTGATCGAAGTGAAACCGTTCAATAATAGCTTGGTGTCTGTATATGATTTACTCTAATTAGTAACAAAGCTGTCTCTCTGAAAGAAATTCGAAACATAAAACACTTTCTGGTGATTTGTCTGGTCGGTTTATATCAAGATGTGTCTCTATATAAATGTCTGCTACATTTCTTGGATCGATTTTATGTATTTATTTATTTTTATTTCATTTTATTTATTTACATGAAAAAGGAGTATTGACTGTGCTAAAGCAAAAGCATTTCACTTCTCTCTTATCCCACATACTACATCTTTCATCAGAAATATGAAGAGTGGAGTCTTTATTCAATCTTTTGAAATAAATGAGATGAATGTCCTTTTAACCTATACTAGCAATTTCCAGGCTTGAAACGAAGCATGAAATTGGTACTAACCAAATCACACGCATCAGTCACCGACCTCAAAGTGATATTGATTGAAGAAACGATACACATTCTACTGCAATACAGCGTAGAGAAATAGGAAAGAAACACAAACCGTATAAAGGAAATAGAGTGAACTAGTGACTAAGTAAAGAAGTGACGGAGTAAATCTACAAATGAAGAAGAGGAGAGGGAGAGTGGGAGATAGAGGGAGAGTGGAAGATAGAGGGAGAGCTGGAGATAGAGGGAGAGTGGGGATAGACAGATAGAGAGAGAGAGATTGAGAAACTGACCGAATGATTAAGTGAATGAATGAGTGAATGAGAAAGAAGATAAAAGATAGAAACATGATTACTGAGAATTGTGTTTCGCGCTTTATCACTTTTCTTGACTTGGATTCACTTTCACAATTAACTACTATTTGGAAAACTATCAAGCAATACCCAGATGTTAGATGGAACCAAGACAATATTTTGCCTTTCGTCTTTTTTTTTTTTTTTGCTTATTTCGTTATCTTTTCTCTTTGTATACATACTTGTTATTGTCTTTTCTTTTCAGTTTCTCGTTTGCGATTTATATTTCTTTTCTTTTTCTTTCTTTATGTTCTTTGGCTACGATGGGTAAGAAACAGCGATTGATTTCGAGTATTCCCGTACGCATCTTCGTGTATTCCTAGATACATACGTCCTTACACACACACCCACGCACACACACACACTCATACACACGCATACACACACAAATACATACAAACATACATACATATATATATACATACATACACACACACACACACACACACACACACACACACACACACACACACACACACACACACACACACACACACATATATATATATATATATATAAAGAGAGAAAAAGATAAAGAGACCAATGGCAAAGTTAGAAATATGTTTTATGGATAAACACACGCTAATACACGACCTATGTTATATTTCCCACTCATGTTTGTACAACGACAAGGGCAAAACTACCCGGTATACAGCACTTACTCGGTATTACCTGTATCTTTGGGTTTGGCTGAATCCAATACCCTTCATAACCTTTATATATATATATATATATATATATATATATATATATATATAACTTTTCATTTCGAAGTGTTTCGTTTCTTCAATACATTTTCGGTGTCCGGCGAACTGATGTGCCTTCAGTCCTTACAAAATAATCACATGTATATACATATATACACTTTTATTCTTTTACTTGTTTCAGTCATTTGGCTGCGGCCATGCTGGAGCACCGCCTTTAGTAGAGCAAATCGACCCCGGGACTTATTCTTTGTAAGCTTAGTACTTATTCTATCGGTCTCTTTTGCCGAACCGGTAAGTTACGGGGACGTAAACACACCACCATCGGTTGTCAAGCGATGTTGGGGGGACAAACACACACACACATATATATACATATACATATATACGACGGACTTCTTTCACTTCCTGTCTACCAAATCCACTCACAAGGCTTTGATCGGCCCGAGGCATTAGTAGAAGATACTTGCCCAAGATGCCACGGCATGGGACTGAACCCGGAACCATGTGGTCGGTGTGCAAGCTACTTACCACACAGCCACTCCTGCGACTATTATATATGGATATATATATGTGTGGGGGTGTGTTTCTATCTGTGTGATGTGTGCATTCATATATATGTGTTTGCATATATATATATATATATATATATATATATATATATTTGTGTGTCTCTCTCTTACCGTCTCTCTCTATCCATCTGTCTGTATATATGTGTATGAACATAAAACTACTTTACTAAGAATAGTTTTCTTTTCACTTTCTCCATTCTTTTCCTCTAAGCAGTTATGACAGCGAAAGTTGATTAGGTTATGTTATCTAAACAGGAACGCAAGATGTCTACGTTCATATTTGAATTTTTTTTGCGTTTCTGTAATATTAGTTGCTTTTATGCATTCCCAAATTTGGTGGACATATAACTAGTCAGCCGAGACTAAAAATGTTGTGGGACACATCTTTATCGATGTAACTGATGAGACCTAGACGGATGGATCGAGACATCTATTGTACGCAGTAAAGATCTAATACCGAATCCATCTCCTGTTAATTAATATTATTACTCTAACTCCCACCGCAGAGTTCCTGAAGTATATCCAACAGAAATGTATCCCGACTGCGGATGACAAGTTGCCTAAACTGTGCCGGTGCTCTACTTTACATTTAAACACACTAATTGACTTATATTTATTTGTGCAAAATATTATTATTATCATTATATATATATATATATATATATATATATATATATATATATATATGTATGCATGTATGTATGTATGTATGTATGTATATATATATATGTATATATATATATATGTGTGTGTGTGTGTGTGCGTGTGTGTGTGTGTATATGCATATATATATGTATGTATATATATATATATATATATATATATATATATATATATATATATATATATATATATATATATATATATATATATACATGTATATTTATACATATATATCTATTTCCATGCCTTTAACGTTTATTCCTATTCACCTATCACACTATATTTCACCACTTTTAATTTAATTTTCTGCTAATTTCTTTCTTCCTCCTCCTCTTTCTATAAATTGCCTTTGACATTATATACATCAACGGTTTTTAATAAAAAAAATTAAATAAATAAAAAGAAGTTTACGAGTAGTTTCCGCACTTTAGAAATAGTCACTTGTCGCTTGAAGACCAACTTCGTCCAGGACGATTCTCGTCGTCCTGAAGGAATAGAAACATCACGCAAATTCATGAACTAGTCTTGGAGGACCGTCACCAAACAATTGATATGACTCGAATTTTGCACATGGAACTGCAAATGAAAAGAGTTGCAGCAAAAATTGTGCTTCGCTTGCTCACGGAACATCAAAAGTAGTCACGACCGAATTCGTGTCGTGAACTGAAAGAACAGTTGGAAATTGATCTGGACTTTTTTCGAAGGTCATCATTGGTGACAAAAGCTGGTACTACGAAATTTGCAGATGGGGAAGAAGTGAAGAAAAAAACGCAAGATTTCTAGCACTGCTTCAAATACTGGAAAAAGCGTCTAAGCCGATGAATCGATTCAGATGAAAGAATAGTTTGAAGGCGATAAAAGTGTAAACATGTAAAACTAAGTCAATAAAATAATATTTCAAACTGCTGGCTTCTTTTGGGTACCCCTTCTTATATTATCATCTATTAATGATTTTACCCAATACCGCAGCCTCGATCGAGCTACTACAAATAGCAGGAAATTTACCTTACGTTATATCCCAGTTCACAAAAAGATGAATGTCATAATGCAAGTCATTGAAAATTTATGGCTGAATAAAAGACACGAGATGCAATCATTCCATTTCTAGCACATAGCTGAACATCTACAAATTTATATATATTCTTTACCTGGACTGTACCGGTTGACCTGGATGTTTGAAGGATTTCCGTCCTAACACACACACACACACACACACACACACACACACACACACACACACATATATATATATATATATATATATTCAAGAGACAATAGATCCGTCCGGATTTTTCTGATGTGACCCAAGGAAAGCATTTCACTGACCAATTAATTTGTTATACTTTCTATATTATTTCTTCCCTTTTATTTTCTTTATTTCATTTCTTTCATTCACTCGTTTGTTTTTCATTCACTTTCATACTCCTTCTTTTGTTGCTAAATTTCTTGGCTATCTATTTATTACCCCGTTTCTATCTATTTGTTGCATTTTTTTCTTTCTTCGTTCTTTCTTTATTTCTTCCTTTCCGACTATTTCCCGTGCGTCGGAAATTAATGATTTCTATCATTATTTTGCATAAAAAGAAGAGGAATTACATCTTACAGAATTTCTGGCATAGTCTGCTTTAATCAAAATTCTTTCAACTAAACTATATTACAAAAACAATGCATAATCTTAGGCTGTCCATAACCAAAAAACAAAATTAATAAACAAGCGCTTCGTGTATTTTTCCTAAACAAAATTTGTTCAGAATCAAGGATGCTACTGAAGGTGTAATAGAACACCCAATGACGAATTATCAGAGTTACTAGAACGTCAGGCTAAATGCCTCATGGTATTTGACCGATGCCTTGTTCTCTGAGTTCGAATCCTACGGGTGTCAACTTTACCATTCATCCTTTTGGGGTCGCTAAAAAGTACCAGCCCTAAACGGCAAATTAATGGAACTGAAAGAGTGATGGATGGTATATTTTGATATTAGTTTCTTCTCCTTTCCATTTGAGTTGAAATCCTGTCCAAGTCTTCTTGGATAGCCGTGATATACTGTCACACCAGTTTACTCCACACGTAGCACGTTTGTTTAACCGAGCCTATTTAGTTGCAAGCATTCGCATCAAGTCTTCAGTTTGAGTATATATCCATCCGCCACAGATATCAGTCTCAAAGGAACTGAGAATTTTCATAAGTACTGCCTTCCCTTCTTACCAAAGGATACAAATCAAGCATCTGTAGACAAACCGGTCAAAAAAATGGTTACCATGCGAACTTCTTACACAAACAGTCATGTAGAAAATTATAAGCCGAAGCGCTATTATTCTAGTTAAAATATAAGCTAGATTCTTTTGCATTCGCCACCATTCTTCATACAGAGAGAAACACAATCCTACACAATACAATTTTACTAACAATTTGCACATAATTCATCAAAAATTATTACAAGATCTTTAGAATATGTGTATATAACAATTCAACTATCAAAACAAACTTGTACACAGTATCTTTCATATATATACGCGCGACTGCCCGATATTAAATCTCTGAGCGAGATGTAAACAGTAGCAACACGGAACCGTAACATATAATTGTCAACCAAGGTGGCGTCCTACAAGAGGCAATGCTACTGAGGTTTATAGCCCCAGGAGGACATCTTTTCCAGTTGGCTAACGACACACATTCTGTGTCCGATTAGTATTTGCGAGGGGGAGTCATCGCTCCCATCCCTAGCCTTACGTGATGCACACCCACTCGAGTTTCTGAGTGGTTGACCGTCTTGCGAGTGGGGTGAGTTTTCATCATTAGCTGGTGATTAACAAACGCTGAGGACGGGTAACCACGTAGAAAATTGAGTCCGTGTGTGTCACGTAAGGCTAAGGATGGAAGAGATGACCTCCCCTCGCAAATACTAATCGGACACGTATATGTGTCGTTACCCAGCTAGAAGAGTTGTCTTCCTGGGGCCATAAACGTCAGTAGCACTGTCCTTTATGGGACGCCACACTTGGTTAGCAATTATATGTTACGATATGTGTGTGTGTGTGTGTATGTGTGCGTGTGTGCGTGTGTGTGTATGTATGTATCTATACATGTATGTATATTTATATATACACATATACACAAATACACACACACACACATATATATATATATATATAGTAAATTTTCTTTCTGTATTGTGCAACACCTTTTAATACGATTGTAATTCTAAAGGTATCTCTATATATCTTTATACATCTATACTTTTATACATCTATTCTTTTATAGCTTAATTTCATTGGTATACTCTTTTACTTGTTTCAATCATTTGACTGTGGCCATGCTGGAGCACCACCTTTAGTCGAGCAAATCGACCCCAGGACTTATTCTTTGGATGCCTAGTACTTATTCTATCGGTCTCTTTTGCCGAACCGCTAAGTTACAGGGATGTAAACACACCAGCATCGCTTGTGTAGCGATGTTGGGAGGACAAACACAGACACACACATACATATATATATATATATATATATATACATATATACGACGGGCTTCTTTCAGTTTCCGTCTACCAAATCCACTCACAAGGCTTTGGTCGGCCCGAGGCTATAGTAGAAGACTCTTACCCAAGGTGCCACGCAGTGGGAATGAACCCGAAACAATATGGTTGATAGGCAAGCTAATTACCACTAAATCTTTATGTACTTATGTATTCATAGATTTTTAATGCTATAATATTTCAATGATTGATACATTTGTATTTTAAAAAATGATATATATCGATCCATGGCGGAATATATATTTATATTAATTCTTGAACCTATCTGAATTCTCCGGGACATTATACGTGTATATATATATATATATATATATATATATATATATATATATATATTTATATATATATATATGTATGTATATGTATGTATGTATGTATGTATATATATATATATATATATATATATATATATATATTCGTTGGAAAAATTTATGATACAGCCTTTCTTAATTTAAAAGTTCATAGATTATATTTTATAAAATTTTAACAATTTTCGAGCTTTCTTAAGCGCCTTTCGCCACCTTCAGGTTTTTCAAACAAACGTATTAAATGGTAATCCAAATAACGATAATTAATCTCAGTAGCATGCTGAGTGTTTCCAATTTACTTTTGGCGTTCGATTCTTATAACTCTTTTCAAGACGTTTCTTCGTGTTAGATTTATTACTTTTGAGTATTTCTTTGAATATTAGTTTCAAAAATGTTTTCTTTCGTCTTTCTTTGCATATCTTTCTATTTAAAAACAAGGTTTTTCTTTTGTTTTGTTTCGTTGTGAGTCATTTTTGTCCAGTCTCGTTTTATTTTATTTTTATTTAGTTATTTATTTAGAAGGAGTGGTTCTAAATGCGAAAATATCTGGTATTGGTGTTATCCTATCTTCCTCGGAATGTTTTAGTAGATTGTGATTATCACGGTCATTTCTTATGCTATTGTGAGTGTTTATGATAGTTGACTTTCTTTAACTACGAATTATTACTTCTGTTCATGAGGGATTATAGGTTGTCACTCTTTGAATATTTCACGATCTCTCTTGTAAATTATTATAAAAGGAATTCTGATTTCTTCAAACCTTGTCAAGTTTTGTATTTTCAAGGCTTTTTTTTTTCTGTTATAATCAGATTCGTAGATCCGTAACTTATACGTCTATGGTGTATATATAATAAATATGATATGTACACAGCTATCTTGATTTAATATTGCTTCATTTACGCACACCGAGTTATTATTCATCACGAAACCTATTCACCTTCAATGTTTCCTCAATTGGAAGTGATATATCTCATTCAGGCATGAGGTTGTAATATGCATCATTGTCAAGGCCCAACAAGGCCGAAATTCTCCTGGTATTCTTGTTAGCTACTCTGCAGACGCTTTTTCCTCGCCTTACCACGTACCTTATTTTTAGATACAATAACATATCATATTTCGGAAGAAAAACACATTAACTTGCCCGCCATAGATTTACGTTCATTAAATATGACACCACATGGTTATTTGAATGTTTGCATGTGTGTGTCTGTGCTTGTTTGTGCGTGTGTGTGCGCGCGTGTGTGTGCGCGTGTGTGTGTGTGTGTGTGTGTGTGTGTGAGCGTGTGTGCTGAGTGTTACGCTCTCTTTGAGAGAGGGGAAGAGCGAAATGAATAAAGGAAAGAAAAAGCGAGGTTAAATTTGGAGCAAAGAAAGTTTTTAAAATGTAGAGAATATTTAGTCATACACAATTAGTATTTGCATAAATGCACATATACACATATACAATGGTTTCTATATTGGATGATGTACTACAAAGCGATTGTGTAGAAAGCTAATTATCCTAAGGTTGTAAATTGCAAATGAGGAGCCTTAAAGACTGGTTTCGGTTTTATTGCGTCCAACATATTCATATTTCATTCGATATGGTATATTTCTGTGTACAATGAAATCATTATATTATAATTCTAATGAATATTTATATAGATTTGTCATCGTTCTGTTTATGAAAATATGTTTCCTTGTGAATACGATATTAATTCTTTTCAGTTGTTATGTTTTATAATCTGGTTGGTTGCGTGGTGTCATTGTAAATATTTCAGAGTTGGTGCGCCTTTGCCTTCCAGATGTCCATTGGCAATAAGTTAATGAATGAAATCACTGAACTGAATTAAAATAGTGTAACAGAAGTAACTCTTCTTTGCTAAATGAAATATAATTTCAATGCGAATAGCTTTATATATTTAGAAATGGTTGGAATTATCCAGACACTGTCAGAAAAAATAATTGACTTGATACTTATCTGTAATTCACTAGAGGTGCCAAGAGTTATATATACGATTTGCTTGTTTTGTATGTATGTATGTTATCAATCAGTTTCATTTCTGTATTTCTTGTCAATAGAGAAAGAGCCGGACTCTAACATAGATTCAAGGCTCCATCATTGAAACTTTTATCAACATCATCTAGGTATTTGTGCATATGTGTGTGTGTGTGTGTGCAGTATTTGGTGTTAGTGTGTGCGCAAATTTGTATGTTTGTTTAATGGATGCGTTTTTATTTATATATTTTCATGTCTAAATAAATGCATATGTATTTGTGTGCTAAATTTTTGGAAAGTTTTACTTATATTTACAGTTCCATTGATGGCTTGAAACTGTAGTCTTCTAATCAGCCTTTTTCTCAGGTTTTAGGAACCCTAATTTTTCCAGGTTTTTGTTGAGGCAGTTCGTTACATATCCCAATGCCCCAACAATCACGGGTATGAATCTGAACTTGTAGTCTGGGTGGAGTATCTGCAAATTTCTCAGTAGCTCGGCGTAGTTGTTCTCTTTTTCTCTAATCTTTAGTGTGATGTTGACTTCCGCAGGACAGCTGATTTCTACTATGTATGTATGTATGTATGTATGTATGTATGTATGTATGTATGTATCTATGTATGTATCTATGTATCTATGTATCTATGTATTGTAAATTACTATGGCATGTTTTTTGTGCCATATAATCCGTAAAAAGCCGTCATCTTTTATCGAAATATAAGCCCCATGTTATTTCTTCTGACTACATATTTCTAGTATACGTATTTTTAAATATTACCTTTTAAAAACATGTTTTTTATATATGGATGTGTATATATTGGTATGTATGTATACTTGAATTTCTGTTTTCTTGTTCTCTTTTTAAATTTAGAGTAAATTTTAACCAGCCACCTGCTTGGTAGCAAAATTGTGAAGTAAAATATCTTGTCTCGTTCATCATCATTTAAATCTTTCGAAGGCTTTGCAGATTTTTATAGCCTCCAATATCATCATTATTTGTAGTGTTCGAATTAAAGAACCGCATAGGTACCTCCAAAACCTAAGAGCACCCATACTGTACCCCAGCTAGCTGTAAAAGTATGAAAGTAAAAGTTTATCCTGGGCACTGAATTTGTAAACACTTTACGAACGTTTCTTAGACATTTCTTTCTGCTGTTTTTTTTTCTGACCATATTCATGTCCAACGAACGTCTGATTTTCACAACAGGGCATATTTTTTCTCTCCCTGAACGGGAATTTGAGTTGTATTTTGAGTGGGTGCATACTCGTGGCGAGGCTGTAAATAGAGCAGCATTGAATAGTCTTTTAATCATAATTGACTTAATTCTTCTAAAGGTCTTGCAGACTTGTATTGTCCCAAATATCGTGATGATCTTTAGCGTATGAATTTTGGCGCTACATTCTTTCTCCAAGAATACAAATTCAATCATACATTGACAGATAAATGTTGGCACATATCCTACCTCTTTACCAAGAATGCTTATAATCCTAAAATTTATTTTGTGCCATGAACATATGAACATATATATATAAGTGTGGATATTGTTATCCTAAGACCTACTCTTGTAAATGATATACCAAGTGGATGAATATAATGTATATGTTTCACTTTATCAGTGGCCCTGAAATATTATCATTTCCCTGTATTTTTCTTCTTGCATTGGCATCACATATGCAGTTGACTTCCACAACTGGGAATCCCTTTATTTGAAATTCTACCACTAAACCTCTCTCTCTTTCTTTCTCTCTCTCTCTCTCTCTATCTCTCTCTAACCTCGATCGCTTAGGTTATGGTTTATTAGCCGTTGATCAACTATTTTTTAGAGGGAAAATAGACCACACATTTATTACTATAGTTTGTTTGTATTTCTGCTTCGACAACTAATCACAAGAAGAGAAGATTGAAGTTGGTGTGAAAAGTTGCTTCCACATTATACTAAACAATCTTTAAAATCTGTCATAATCAAATCCGTGCAAAATATTTCGTACTTGATACTTTGCACAATCTACAAATTCAAAGATACAAGCTACTGAGGGTCGAGCTATTATTATTTCCCTTTTATATTTAGGGGACAAATTCATTTACAAGATTAGGTCTTAGGATAATCATATCCACACTTTATTTCTCTTTTTATATAGTAGCCACAGGTATCTGAAACTAAGTGTTTGTCTTTCTGGTTTTGTATTTATAAGTTTACCAAGAGAATTTAATGTTTCTTATATATATATATATATATATATATATATATATATATATATATATATATATAATCATAAATATATAGGGGTCAGCATGAGTTGCTTCACCAACATACTGAAAATTCAGAAATAGCAGTCAATTTTCAGTATGTTGGTGAAGCAACTCATGCTGACCCCTATATATTTATGATTATAAATGGTTTTACCGATAAGGTTTTTTTCTTACTGAACTACTTGGCAAAATTATTAATTATTAATTTTATTACTAATTGGCAATTCCCTGCCCTATATCTGTATATATATATATATATATATATATGTATATATATATATATATATATATATATATATATATATATATATATATATATATATATATATATATATATATATACAAATATGTACGTATGTATGTATGCATATATGAATGTATGTATGTATTTGTATTTATATATGCATATATATCTCTGAGTGTGTGTGTGTGCATGTGTATATATATATATATACAGAGAGAGAGAGAGAGAGAGAGAGAGAGAGAGAGAGAGAGAGAAAGATAGATGGATAGATAGATAGATAGATAGATAGATAGATAGATAGATAGATAGATAGATAGATAGCGTTTGTTTCTATTCTGTTGTCATTGTATCGTCCATCGTATCATTCAACTTCATGACAATCTTACACAGAGTCGATTGTGTAGCAAAGTTCGTGGTGCTCTTTATAACTTTAGTGTCCGTGTTTTCATTCGTGTAGCTATTCGCACTTCTCATAATACTGTCCAGTAGATCTACGTTTGATTTCGACCATTGCATGTGAGCAAGAAAATTCTATTTCCTTTCTTTGAATTTGAAGAATGGATCTTGGAAATCCATTGATTTTCCCAGGCATCTACTGTGATTTCGTCTGCAGTAGATAGCTCAACAATAGTCTCTTATGAACGCTGTTAAGAGACGAACTTACTCGTTTTGCCAATTTTGATTTACCGTTTTCTTTCTATTTCGAACGCATGCAGAGAAAACACGATAAATCTAAGGATGGTCGGGAAAGAATTTCTAAGGAGTGAGAGAAGAGGCAGAAAAATAAGACAGTACTGCTGTTATGAATAAAAGATTATACAAACATACATGTATATGTATATGTGTATACACACACACATACACACATTTATGAATACAGATTCATACACCCACACACACTCATACACCCGGTTAAACGCTAGCATATGCTTACCAACAAAAACACACGTTGGTGCATAAACGCGATACATACGGGTATACATACATACATACATATATATATATGTATGTATATATATATATATATATATATATATATATATATATATATAGATAGATAGATAGATAGATATATATATATATATGTGTGTGTGTGTGTGTGTGTGTGTGTGTGTGTGTGTATGTGTGTGTGTGTGTGTGTGTGTATATACATATACATATATATATACATATATACATATATATAAAGGCATATATAAATGTATGCATATAATACACACACACACACACACACACACACACATATATATATATATATATATATATATATATATATATATATATATATATATATATATATATGTATATATATAAATGTAAAGGTCGAAAATCGGATTAAAAAAACTTGTATCGCGAAATGGGTAATTGGTATAGTTATTTACTTATATATGTATTGCTTATTACTTAACAGTTTTCATGTTTATTGCCTCTTGTTTAGAGTCGAGTAGATTTTAATTTAAAAGGATAGGTATTTCGCAACGACCGATTTTCTCTTCTCTCTCTGTCAGCCTCGCTTTGGGATGTTATTCTAATTAATTCCGATTAGGTTTTCCCTCTTGCATTTTATATTTTGGTCTTGCATCAAAACATACTATTAATAGGTGTGGTTGCATTGTTAACAAGTGAAACACGCACATTATATATATATATATATATATATATATATATATATATATATATGGCAAATGAAAGGCATTCGTTTTATTATCCATTATATATATATATATATATATATATATATATATATATATATATATATGTATGTATGCATGTATGTGTGTGTATATCATTATTATACACACACTCGCACGCACGCACATTCGCACACATACACATACACACATCCGTATATATGAATTCGCGTGTATGCGTTTGTCTTTGTTGTGTGTGCATGCTTGTTTTGTGTTCGTGAATAGCGCACATATATATTCTACTCTAATGCGTACTTGCACCGAACAACCGAATGTATTTCCAAACAACGTAGGCGTTTATATATTTTGTTTTGCTCGCTAAAGAAGTAAATAAAAAAGCTTTCTGTTACTCTATAGATTCAGCATTTATGTATTTACTTATAATCGCACAACAGCAGCAATAATAATATTATGTTGAATCAAATGCTTTTGCCATAATTTGGTACCTTAGTTCCTTTATTTAAGTTATAACAAAAGTAGTCTAGCATTGAATGTAGAGGCCATCATGATGCATCCTCTGAAGCCACCTTTCAGGCAGTTGTTTTGATCTCACGCTGATACCAGTTCTTGTACCTCGAGGCGAAGAACTCATTTACTGAATCGTCTACATTCTCTTCGTTGTTGAAGCGTAGCGACCAAATGAAGTGAGCCATGGAACAGAACAGAAGCCTCTTGTTGCCTTACTGTTGAAGAGCATACTTTCTTTTAACCAATGCCGCTTATTTTTGACGCACAATGGCATACATCTGTGAGACGCCGATATCTCCTGATACTCTCTGAGTGCTACTCACCGGCTGCCTCAATGGTTTGTTGCACGCCCTCAGCGTCCACGGTGTTAGGCATAGTTAATCTTGACTAATCATCAAGTTTCTTGTAACCTGAACGAAATTTCATGAACTATCTGCGATTAACCACGCCTTCACCTATCGAAGAACAAATGTTTTTGGTTCCTTCGGTGGCATTATGGCCCAGTCAGTTCGAATTCACAAAGGTAAAGTTTCCGATTTAGATTTCGTTGCACGTCTATCTATGCGGCTTTGAAGTCATATACTCATATATAGAATAAAGCAATACACAACGTGAAAGTGCACCAACTAACACGATGCTATGCAATTCAGTTGGAAAATTCCACGACTTGAACTGCTTCGGTTATGTAATATACCCGCTGCAAACTAGGACGCATGCAAATGTTGCAAAACTTTTGATTCGACTCCATAATAATAATAATAATAATAATAATAATAATAATAATAATAACAATAATAATAACAATAATAATAATAATAATAATAATAATAATAATAATAATAATAATAATAATAATAATAATAATAATAATAATAATAATAATAATAATAATAAGCACCTGTAGAATATAAAGCAAGACATGACAGAGTTAGCCAGTATTTACACTGGACAATATGTCAGCATTATAAAATCAAAACCGGTGACAAATGGTATAAACACCATCCTGAAGCTGTGACTGAAGGAGAAAATGTATCGATTCTCTGGGACTTCCCCGTACATACTGACAAGGCTATAAAAGCTAATAAACCGGATATCATCATAAAAGATAAGACAAAGAAGACGTGTTTATTAATTGACATGAGTATTCCCTGTGATCATAATATAGCGGTGAAAGAATTTGACAAGAGCAGTAAATATAAAGACTTGCTAATAGAAATTGAAAAAATGTGGCACCTCAAGGCGACTACCATACCAGTTATTGTAGGATCTCTAGGAATGATAAAAAAAAAAGGTACTGAAACCTATTTGAAAATGATACCAGGCTTACCATCTCTACAGGAGGTGCAAAAAATCGTGCTAACTGGAACGACTCATGTACTGAGAAGAGCATTATCGCTGTGAAAACAGCATCCATTCATGATTTTTTTTTTTTAAATACATGGTTTACCTGTGAATTTGCGTGTGTAAACTGAGATTGCATACAACGAGTTTCTCTGCCCTAGGTGTACGGAAAACACTCGGCGAGAAATGGAAGAAAATTTGAAGAAAGAAGGAAAAAAACAACATAATAATAATAATAATAACAATAATAATAATAATAATAATAATAATAATAATAATAATAATAATAATGATAATAATAATAATGATTATTATTATTATTATTATTATTATTATTATTATTATTATTATTATTATTATTATTATTATTATTATTGTTCAGTAGTTTTATTTTTATAACGTGCTTTCACTTCACTACCGAGCGCAGCTCTGTGCGGCTTGGGTATGTGCTGTGGTTTGCTGTGGTGCTCTTATGTTACTGTATTGAAAGTGTTTTGCGTAGAATATGTGCAGTACTCAGTAGTGCAATTTTCTGTATGTTATATATATTTGTAAGTCCTGGTGTTTTTGTTATGTATTTGTCTGAATATTTTTTTATTATACCTAAGGCACCTACTATGATAGGAATTGTTTCTGTTTTTAGATTCCACATTCGAGATATCTCTATTTCCAGGTCTTTGTATTTTGAAAGTTTATCCATTTCTTTTAGAGAAACGTTGTCATCTGCTGGTATTGATACATCAATTAGAAAGCATTTTTTTCTTCATGATCTTTGACAACTATATCTGGTCTATTTGCCTTAATTTCTCTATCTGTGTGTATTGGCATATCCCCGAGTATGGTTGCTTTCTCGTTTTCTGTGACCTTTTCTGGCGTGTGTTTATACCATCTTTTTTCTGTTGTTATTGGCATAGCTTCCAGTGTATATAGGTCCCAGCTCTGTCGTGTCTGTGAATATATTCCTTCTTAGCCAGGACTGGGCAGCCAGAGATAATATGATTTATTGTTTCTTGTCGATCTCCACATATTCTACATATTATTATTATTATTATTATTATTATTTTATGTTTGACTTTTGTTTTGCATTTGTACAAGTTGGATCCAAGTCTCACCCAGAGACCTCAAGAGACAACAAGTTAGAAGTTCATGTAGGTGTTATGCCTAGGGTACCATATATTTGGATTTGTACAGTTTTGTTCAAGTGAATGTTTAAGAAACCATAAGAAAATTATGTTTGCTTTAAAATTTGAGATCACATAGACAGTATTTTACGTAGGATATGGGCAGTTCCCAT
This sequence comes from Octopus bimaculoides, assembly GCF_046866305.1. Taxonomy (NCBI): domain Eukaryota; kingdom Metazoa; phylum Mollusca; class Cephalopoda; order Octopoda; family Octopodidae; genus Octopus; species Octopus bimaculoides. The sequence continues at coordinate 151,545,732 of NC_142930.1, forward strand.
GAGCACTATCTTTTGGACTTCAGCCATTTTGGGGTTTCCTGGTATCTGAGCTAGGTAGTAATCAGCCCGTTTCGCTGTCATTCCCAGGGCACCTATGACAATAGGTATTGTTTTCGTCTTCAGATTCCACATTTTGCTAATTTCTATTTCAAGATCTTTATATTTGCTCAGTTTTTGGTAGGTCTTGACAGATACGTTTATATCAATTGGGACAGTCATATCAATGAGGAGGCATGATTTTTGTCTGAAGTCTTTCAGTATGATGTCTGGCCTATTTGCGTCTATCTTTCTGTCAGTTTGAATGGTGAAGTTCCAGAGGAGTGCAATGTGATCATTTTCAAGTACTGGGGGTGGTTTGTGTTCCCACCAGTTTTTATCATGGGGCAAGTCCAGGTTTTTGCATATTACCCAGTGAATATATTGTGCAGCTCTATCATGCCTGTTGAGATACTCTGTAGGCGCAAGCAGACTGCACATGGAGACAACATGATCGATGGTCTCATTTTGTTGTTGGCATATACGACATAATGGGGAGCTGCCGTTCTTTAATATGTTGGCCTGGTAGTTCTTTGTAGGTAGGCATTGATCTTGGGCTGCTATGATAAACCCCTCTGTTTCTGATTTCAATCCAGAGGCCATTAACCATTGGTGGGTAAGGGCTTTGTCAATATCTGCATTATTCGCTCTCTTTGGGTATTTGCCATTGAGAGGTTTTCCATGCCATTTTTCAGTCATAATAGCTAAGGCAGCAATTTTAGCACGGGTTTTCAAGCGCTTAGCTTTTTCTGTAGGTGTTTCTAGTTCGTCTAATTCTTGAATTTGTTGCAATTGGAATTCACTTAGATATTCCTTTGCCTGTTTTGTTACTGAGTAAGATGCTTTCTTGCTTTCATATTTTAAGACAAGTTTTAGCATCCAGTCCTCAGAGTTTTTCATATAGGTGTCTAGGCCAATTGTGGCTACCTTCATTGATAATGCCAGCTGTAGTAGTCCTCGACCTCCCTCTTTTCTTGGCAGATAAAGACGTTCTATATCTGCCTTAGGGTGGTGCATTCTATGCATTGTCAACAGTTTTCGTATTTTTCTGTCAACATTACATATTTCAGTAATTGACCAGTTAACGATGTTGAAACTGTAAGTCACGACTGGTATGGCTAGAGCATTGATCGCTTCGATCCTGTTTCTCGCGTTCAGCTCTGTCTTCAGTATTGCTCTCACCCTGCGATAACATTCTCTTCTGATCCTTTCCCTCATCACTGAGTGCTTGATATTGTCCCCTTCAATTACCCCTAGGTATTTGTAGCTCTCTGCTGGTTCTAACTCTTTAATGACATTTTGCTGGTCAAGGTTCACATTAGATGTATTTGTCATTTTTCCTTTGATAAAGATAGCTTTTGCACATTTATCAAGGCCAAATTGCATCCTGATGTCATCACTGAATTGTTTAACAATCGCTAGTAGGCCTTTGAGTTGTTGGTCATTTTTTGCAAAGAGCTTTAAATCATCCATGTAAATGAGATGATTTATATTTTTATCAAATATTTTATAACCATACTGTGCATCATTGAGCAATTTTGAGAGCGGTATTAGGGCTAGACAGAAGAGGAGTGGTGATAGTGAGTCACCCTGGAAAATGCCACATGAAATTCTTACATCTCCAGCATTTAGAGATTCATTGTCATTGTTCAACATCAGTGTGGTTCTCCATGATCTCATACTTACAGATAAAAAGTTTCGCAGAGTAGGAGCTATTTTATACATTTCCAGACATTTCCTAATCCAGCTATGTGGTAGGCTATCAAAGGCCTTTTTATAGTCTATCCAGGCTATTGACAAGTTTTTGTGTCGCTTGTGACAATCTTCTAAGATCATCTTATTGATGAGTAGCTGATCTTTACAACCATAAGATCCACGTTTACATCCCTTTTGCTCATTAGGGAATATGCTACTTTCTATTAAAAAACTATAGGTGTACTCGGTTAGGACAGATGTTAGCGTCTTATACATTGTTGTTAAGCAGGTTATGGGGCGATAATTTTTTGGTTCGTTTGTTTCCTCATTTTTTGGAAGCAGGAATGTTAAACCATTAACTAGCCAAGAGGGCATCAAACTAGGATTTTGCAAAACATCGTTGTAAAGTTTTGTTAGCAGTTCATGGCTTTCTGGGAAGGCATTCAACCAGAAGTTAGGAATTTTATCCTTTCCTGGAGACTTCCATTTGCTTGACCTCCTGAGAGCAGATCTTATATCTTCTACCCTGACCCCCTCCCACTTTTGCTCCTCTAAGGAGTCTAGGTCTGTAGCTATTCTATCAATCCAAGGGGCCTTTTCATTGTGTGTTTTATCTTCTGCCCAGATTTTATTCCAAAATTCTTGCACTTCTTCTTTTGATGGGACAGACTTTATTGTTACTGGTGTTTTCCCTATCTTCCTGTAGAAATTTTTGGGGTTATTTTTGAACATGTTATTATCTCGGAAGAATTTAACACGCTTTTCATACCTTGCTATGCGGGCAGCTTTAGCACATACCTTTTGCTTGATGGTTTCTATGGTGGCATCAATGTCAACTATGGTTTTCATGTTATATTTTTTCTTTAGTTTTTGGGTCTTTGTAGGTTTGATACTCTTGTCAAATTTAAGGTTTTTCAAACATTCTATGTCAGATCTAAGCAGCTTAATTTGGTGTTGAATGCGTTCTTGCCAAGAAGGCTTTTTGTGGGAGTGTTGTCTTTTTCTAATCTTTTCACCACATAGAATCGTTGAGATTCTTGCGGATGCATAGTACAGGTGGTTGAGATCTGTAATATCAACATCATTAGCTGAAATTATATCCTTAAGTGCAAGGCGGATTTTACCAATTATTTTCAGGTTTTGGTTAGAATTGCGAATTTTGGGGAGAGTGTCGCGTTCATTCATACTAGTTTCTTTAATTTTCAGCCATTCAATCATGATTTGATTTTTTAGATCATGTAGTTCTGTTGCGTCGATTTCTGTATGACTTCCTTCATCTATTTGATTTTCACCTGCCTTAGTGTTTATGGTTGGTTCAGAGAGTATTTTATTTTGCCTATCAGTTACCTTAACTCTTTCAATTATTACTGTATTTTCATCAGCCTTGGGCTGGTTTATAATTATTTCCTCTGTAGTATCTTCTTTAGCTGCAGTTTCATTCTTTTTATCCTTTACTGCTTGCTTAATTTGGTCAATCTCTATTTCAGTTAGTAATTTTTTTTTTATAATGTTTCTTCTGACGTTGGCAAGTTTATTACTGTCTATGTAGGGTCTTACTGCAAGGTGTTTCTGTCTCCAGTTTAAGTAGGTTTGTACAGTATTAGATTTATCTGTAGGGAAATATATGGCACGGTAGAAGGCTCTAAGAACTTCTTTATTATCTTCCCTAGACCATTTTTCATTCTTTATCTTTTGGTTATTTGATGACGAGCATGGATGGCCATCTGTTGGAATATTCCGGTTGTGGGGTACTTCCAGCTCCTGTGTGTCGGGAAGATTTGAACCAGTAGCAGATTTCTCGTCTCGGATCTGGTTCATTATCCGAGTAAGTGGTCCTTTATAATCCGGTCTATGACCATTGCGGTTTATATTTTGTTTTATTAACAGTGAGGCATAACAAGCTTCGACGTTGACGCTAGGGGACGGATCTGTCTGTTTAGGGTAAGTTTTTTGAGACAACACCGTCTCCGAGCTTTCGTGACGTAGCTTCTTAAGGCTAGCAGATCTATTTCGAGTGAGTGGCCCTTTGTGATTCGGTCGATAACCACTCTGGTTTGTGATCTGCCTTGTTATCATTGAGGCATGACGAGCTTTGGCGTTGACATTCGGGGACGGATTTGTCTGTTTAGGGTCAGTTTTTTGAGACAACACCGTCACCGAGTTCTCAGCATGTAAACATTGCTCGTAGCGTAGTTTTTTAAGGCTAGCAGATCGGTATTCATCTGTATTTTTTTTGTTGATAGATTTATCTCCAGGCATAGTGTATTTTTGTGTGTGTGTGGCGTTTTAAACTTATGAATGGTTCACTGTCTGTATTTGTTCACAAAATGAAAATAAACAAAGAAGAAAGAAAAAAAATTTTGGTTTTGCTTCGTTTGTGATATGTGTTTTCGTATCCGTAAGTGTGTCCTGTGATTTTTACGTAGTTCTGTAAACATTAAGATGCATGTGTAGTTCTATGGGTATCAAAACGTATATATCATTGTGTACACGTTCAAGTGTATGCGTAATTATTCAATATATGTACTTACTATTTTGTTCCATTTCTTTTTTTTTATATAGTTTGTAAACTTTCCGGTGTTGGTTTTGCGTGTGTGATCGCACGTGTTTCATTGAGACATCGTGCATAGGAGGTCCTGTGCTTTGTATTGCAGTGAAATTTCATTTTTTAAGAATAAAAATATTCTTAAAAAAATTATCTTCGTTAAAAGACCGCTTCCTTCAAATCTTCCACCGGTTCTTTTGGCTAATTCCATCGATGTTATTGGATTAGATATGTTTTTGTATAGGGAGCCCGGTGTAGCACATCCATGTTGTTATCTTATTATTATTATTATTATTATTATTATTATTATTATTATTATTATTATTATTATTATTATTATTATTATTATTATTATTATTATTATTATTATTATTATTATTATTATTATTATTATTATTATTATTATTATTATTATTATTATTATTATTATTATTATTATTATTATTATTATTATTATTATTATTATTATTATTATTATTATTATTATTATATACATCAGGATGGAATTCGGTCTTGATAAATGTGCCAAGGTCACTTTCCAGAAAAGGAAATTGATGGCTTCACATTCACTTTTGTTAGATGTTGACACAATTGAACTCGAGTAGGAACAAACTTACAAATACCCCGGAATAAATGAGGGCTCTGTCATTCAATATGCAAGCAGGAAAGAGAAGATCAGGAAGGAATGTTACAGGAGACTTAGAACAGACCTTATATTTAAGTTAAATGCACGTATCAAGGTGTTAACTATAAATACTTTAGTAGTTTTGGTTGTTATTTACAGTTTCAATGTGTTTAACAGAAATATGAACGAAATAAGGAAAATTGACAAGAAAGTCCGTAAGCCGCTGACTTACAATATGATGCACCATCCAAAGGGAGACGCAGCTCGTCCTTACATTCCGGGAGCTCAAGGAGATCGAGGCTTGATCCAGTTTGAAATCACTTATAAAACCATGGCAATTGGACTGGCAAAATATCATGGAACATCTAACGACTGGATGCTAAATCACATTGAAAACCACGAAAGACGCAAGAAGCTTCATTCTGTTATGAAGGAGAGAAAAAACTTTTCAAATGAGTTTATGCATAATACGCAGGTTGAATAGTATGATGGAAGTGCGGCAACTGTAGTTGCAAAGAAGATGAAATCAATAACAAAGCAAATTGCGTTTGAACAATTAGCTGATAAGTGAGAACAAAAACCTCTGCATGGCAAATATCTGGCCCGTAGCAAGCAAGCTGATGTATACCAGAACCACACCAATCAGTGGCTACGGAACTCAGAGCTAAAGGCAGAGAGTGAAGGCTTTACCTTGGCTGCTCAAGATCACAGCTTATTGACCCTGAACTATCAATCCAATGTGACGAAATATGGAGCAGACACAAAGTGCAGATACTGCAATGATGGGTTTTATACAGTGGACCACCTGGATATTATCTGGCTGTAAACTTTTAGCACCTATATAGTACAAATCAAAACATGACAGAATTTGCCAATATTTGCATTGGATAATGTGTCGGCATTATAAATTCAAAACTACTGAGAAATGGTAGAAGCACCCTACCGCTGAGACTGTTACTGAGGGAGAAAATGTAAAGATTCTTTGGGGCTTTCCAAGTATGTACGAACCAAACCATCAAAACAAATAAACCAGATATTGTTGTGAAAGTCCAAAACCACAAAGTCTGTTTATTGATCGACATGAGCATATCTCGGCAAGAGAATTTAATAAGCTCAGAAAATATAAAGATTTGCTAATCGGAATTGAAAAGATGTGGCATCTCAAGACGGTTGCAATATGAGTGATTGTAGGAGTATTTGGAATCAAAAAATGAACTAAAAATTATTTAAGAAGGATCCCTGGCTTACCATCCATGCAGGAAGTGCAAATGTTTGTCATAACTAGTACGTCACACGTATGAGAAGAGCATTGTCGCTGTGAATTTTTCTTTCAATCCCGCCCTTTATTTTCTTTGTTTATATTTTGGTTCTTATTCTCTAATTATTTTCTTTCTGTCTTTCTACCTCTTCTTCTCTCACACATGACTTTGTAAATGAACAATCTGCTGTATTTATTTTAATGACCTACCAATGTATCGTTCTATCAGTGTTGACTGGAAAATGCCAGAGGATACTGACACTTTTACCTTCAACGACTGGCTCAGGAATGCAACTAAATTATTGTTCATTATTATTATTTTGATTTGACTCAGGCTTGCACTTATTCCTGGTAGGATTTATGTCAGTAGCGGGTTACTACCTATAATCTTAGGTATCCTGAACTTTTCAGCAGTCTTTTAAAGAGCTTGGAACCCGCCTGATAATCCCTACTGTCTCTAAATAAACTTTTTGTAGGAGCTCTACGAGCATTCTATTTCAAACTCCTAACAATTCTGCCAACGCACTGCCCTAATTGCTTAGAATATTGATGTTAATAACATAGAAAAATACTTGATATTTCAATGTAAAGAATTAGCTAATTAAATTGACACAAATACTTGACTGCTATGTTATAGTATCGACTCCAGAGGGAAGAAATGCAAACCTAACTTCGATGCGGCTTACACTCAGAATGTCTGGAGTCGTAAGAAATACCACAAGGTTTTCTATTTATCCCCGCTCTAATTGTTTCTGATAAAAGCGGAAGATCAAAAACTTGAGGGTAGGCGCTAGTCATTATCATCGGCTGCAGTACTTCACTGGTGTTTTGTGGTTATCAGCACTGGAGGAGATGGGAAGATAACCTCAGAGAAATTTGAATTCAGAGTGTAAAGTATCGTACATAACTACTGCAAGAAATTTGTCCGACTCAGAAAAAACTTAGTATAATATTGATTTCAAATTTAGTACAAGGCCATGAATATCAGGGAAGGGGATAAGTACTTATTTTATCGATCTCCAAATGAAAGGTAAGGTTGACCTCGACAAAATTTTAACTCAGAACGTAAACATGGGCGAAATGCTGCTAAACATACTGGCCGGATTCTGCCAGGTCGCCGCCTTGATTTAGTACAATATTGATAACGAATACGATTTTATTTCATATACGTTCTCTCTTAGGCAAAGTGAAGTTTCACTCGTTATTAGGACATAGCTTTCTGGTTAACAAGTTCGCTTCAGAACTGTAGAACATCATAATAAATCTCGCCGCTTGGTACACTGGGAAATTCTTTCACTAGCAGTGCGTAAGTTCAAAATCTTAGCAGAAGGTAAATATGTAGAAGCTGTTCGAGAGACCGTTCTGGTATTTTGTTGAGTTGATTTAATCCGCCTCCCTGCTTAACACCACCACCGGGTCTGTTAATGATTTCATTCGAATCCACTCTATTGTAAGGATTCGAGATATATTTTCACTCTGATGATAATTTCCAGCCCCCACCCCCTCGCAAGTTTCAGATACTCTAAAATGCTCTTGAGCCCAGCCATTTCTCCACTGATTAAGTCAGAAAAGAATCAAAACAAAGTTTTCTTTACATATGTTGTCACTAGCTGAACAATTTCATTTTTACAATTAATTATTATAACCGTTAGTATCAATGCACCAAGTCTGTCAAAATTCAATATTTTATACTATTGCGCAAGGCTATCATCGTATCGTATCAAAAAATTCTTCTATTGAATTTCATTTTTCGTATGACTGATTTCGTTGATTCGAATAAAAATGAATGCATACATCGAAAGCATTGTTAAAATGGCAAAATTTCTATTAAAAAAAGTATAACAAGAAGTTTTAAATTCTGTTTTGCTAAGAAATATTTGAGAAAAAAAATAGCTGGACTTCTCGGTTTCAGTAGTTGTTTCCGTTGTTCCTGAGATACAAGATTTAGCCACTCAAATAAGCAAGCAATCAAGCAAGGAAAGTAACTGATGAAAAAGCAGAGGCACGGAATATCTTCGTGTTTCGATATATTAGATGTGATATATGACGTCAGTGGTGCATATTATTATAGAATGTTGAGTCATGACAGCCTTGATATATTGACATTGTAAATGAAGCATCTAATACGTTATTTCGATCGCCCGATCGAATTCGACGAGGTTCGCTAAACTCGTCTCAAAAGACAAACTCAATCAATCGAAACTTCGTGACAGTGATAGTGAAAGCGAAAGTAAACCGACGTCCAAGATGCTCTACTCCGTGCATTCTAGGTTGAACAAATGCAATCTCAGATATGTAAATACAGGTGACTTATTTTATTAGTTTAAACGGAGCATAGTAGTATAGCAGTTATGATATCAATTCTGAGGCATGGTTTCTGTTTCCCTCATCCACCAGAGATTTATTTTGTTTTCTGCTCATATATTCACGTATGAATCATTTCAATTTGCAGTCACAATTATATGTAATATAACATAATATTGCATGTGTGTGTGTGTGTGTGTGTGTGTGTGTGTGTGTGTGTGTGTGTGGTGTGTGTGTGTGTGTGTGTGTGTGTGTGTGTGTGTGTGTGTGTGTGTGTATCATGCATAAATACATGTAAGTGTATGTCAGGCATAGCTATGAGGTTAAAATGTTCACTTTGTAACTGTGTCATTGTGGGATCATTCCCACCACCAGTTCAGATAAACATATCGGTTCTATTTTCCAGAAGAGGAAAGCCAAAGCAGATGAGTCTTAATCATTTATAGAGAGCCCCAGATTCGTAGGATGACGGAATAATGATATCCTCCAATAGAAAACGCTTGCAAAGATGTGGATTCCACTAAAAGCAGGCAGAGAGCAGTTAGCGATATGAAACATTGTGATGAGTTACGTCTAGCATTGATGTAGGCCACGGCCACGTTCGATAAGGGATCCAATTTGATGCTTTAAAGACTCCGCCAATCTTTCGCAATGCATTGGTACTTACTGAAGGAATTTGAATCCAGAGTGCAAACAACCGAAATAAATAAATAAATGAATAAATAAATAATGCGCATCGTTTCTTCTGTCTTTATAACGACTCTAACTAGTCCCAGGGTGGCAAATACTTCATAAAATGAGTACCATAAAAGAAAGCTGTACACAAGATCGTGTACAAACATACAGGCATGCATGCGTACAAATACACACACACACGCACACATACATACATGCATGCATACATACATACATACATACATACATACATACATACATACATACATACATACATACAAATAACTAACATAACATAGAAAGAGAAAATGGAATTCACGAGACTCTTTATTAAACGACACGCCGTGCATCGGTTACACGCCGTGCATCGGTTACACGCGGGTGATATTCTGTACAACTGGTTATAGTACATAATTCGGTGCAGATGTACCGCATCAGGTGTCTTATCGAAAGGTATCTCGCTCTTTCATCTCTATTTCACTTATTTAGATCGGAATACATTTTGTTATTTGACTGAAGGAGAGCCCATGGGTTAGAATGATTTAGAATGAATGTAATGAACCTACTTGCAATTAATCATACCTAAATTATGAATATGAGAGCTCAACACCCTAACATATACACATATATATGAAACTAATAGCAGCACATACAAACATATATTGTGTTTATTGAATAATATTACTAAGTAATATATATATACATACAGTAATGGCCAATGTTTGAGAACGAAAATAAAAATGTTTACATTTCTACCTCCTTTTTCCTCAATAGGATTTTAACTGAATATATATATATATATATATATATATACGACAAGCTTTTTTCAGTTTCCGTCTACCAAATCCACTGACAAGTCTTTGGTCATTATTATCAATAATTTTTTTTAGGAAGTGATATATTAGTAAATAATTCGGAATAGAAAAAAAATGTTTATTTGAAAAATACAAGATGGACAAAATAAGAGAACGTACGGCATAATATTCAAGAAATCAAAATTTTGCCAGAATTTTTACAATCCACATCAATATCCTTTCTACGATAGGTAGAAGGTCAGAAATTTTGGGGGAGGGGCCAGTCCATTAGAGTAGCCCCAGTACGCAGCTGGTACTTAATTTATTGACCTCAAAAGGATGAAAAGCAAAGTCGACCTCGGCAGAATTTGAACTGACAACGTAAAGACAGATGAAATGCCGCTAAGCATTTTGGCCGGCGTGCTAACGATTCTTCTAGCTCGCCGCCTTACAATTTAATCGACATCAATGTAACCACTCACTTCCTGAGGCTTTCATCAAATTTACGTAAACTTTACATGGTTGTTAATTCACTACTATTCAATATAAATCTTCGGAAAAATTATATAGAAGTGTAAATAACTTTAAATCTTATTTTCGTTCTATAATTTTGGCCACTACGTAATTATAATCAGGAGTCAGCTAAGTACCTGGCCACGTTCCAAATTAGAAATACACGCTAATGTCTTTTCAACTACCATAAATATCTCCGAGACAATAACACATGTATGTATATATGTATATACGTATGTATATATATATATATATATATATATATATATATATATATATATATATATATATATATATATATATATATATATATATATAAGAATTTAAGGAATGGAGAAAACGCATGTTATAATTGCATACTTTATTCCTACATATGTTTCAAAGGATTACAACCTGTGTGATCCATAGGGATCTTTGATATTAAAATTGTAACCTTCTCATCAGGGAAAGCATGGGAATCATCTTAAACGTAAGACATTATGACCGATTATGAAAACAATAGATGGATAAGGTGATGACTTGATTCATTTGAAAAAAAACGTTAGAGAATTGGACGCTGCCGGATAGTAGGTTGGACAACACATACATATAAATGTGTTAGAACGTACATGCATACATAAATACATAATCCTTTGAAACATATATGTAGGAATAAAGTATGCAATTATAACATGCCTTTTCTCCAATCCTTAAATTCTTAAATATACTCAAATACCCAAAATTTCAAGGAGTTCCTGCCTTAAAAACAGGAACTAAACCACAGTTATTTTGTGTTCTTTGCTACATTGGTTTCTATTAACCCATTTATTCTATCAGAAGAATTTTTATTCATTAAGATAGAAGAAATACACATAATTATATATATATATAGTAGTTTTATACTGTTAACTTAACGTGACAGTCCCAATAAGGGAATCATACTACTGCTATTTAGCCCTAGGAAGCTGCACCGCGTCCTGTCAGCCTTGACACATTTCCTGTGTGCTTATGTTTACGAGGGGGAGACAAGCACCTCCCCCCAGCCAAGCCTGCATCCAGAGACATGTATCTATATACATATATACGTATATACATATATACATACATATACATGTATACGTATATATGTATGTATGTATGTATGTGTGTGTGTATGTATGTATGTATGTATGTATGTGTGTATGTATGCATGTATGTATAAGCATGTTTATGCCTTTGTGATTATGCTAGTCCTCTACACCCCCTGACAACTAGTGTCGGTGTATTTACGTCTCTATAACTTAGCGGTTCTGCAAAGGAGATTCAGCAGAAAAAGTACCAGGCGTTAACAAATAAGTAATGAGTAATGATTGGCTGCACTAAAATTGTTAAGCAGTGCCCCAAAATGGCTATAGCCTAATGACTAAAACACGATACATACACATGAATGCGTACATACACACAGGACATACTGAAAATACTGAAAGCAACAACTTTACCTAGGTCTATTTAACACCTGGAATACATACAATTACACGTATTTACCATATTGAGTTAAAACTATTCCAAAACTATTCTGACAATCGTCAGTTAGATTGTGAATATTGAACCTCTCAATATGCTTGTATCAGAGCTATTGCGAGTTTAAGATAACGCATAAAACCTCACAAAGACTATCGCTTTCTCTTTACAACGATATGCACTTACGTAAGGCGCCCAAATGTATATGGATTACAACTTGGAATATATAAGCATATACAATCGTGTGCACCATATCCATCTGAGTGCACATGTATATGGGTATATATGCATGTATATATACATATATATATATATATATATATATATATATATATATATATAATATATAATATATATATATGTAAATATATATGTATATAAGTATATTAATATATAAATGTATATATGTATATATATATATGTATATGTGTATATATATATATATATATATATACATGTATATATATACATGTATATATATATATATATATATATATATATATATATATATATATATATATACATATACATATATATATATGCATATATATATATTTATATATTAATATACTTATATACATATATATTTATAAACACATACACTTACGTATACATATATATATGTGTATATATATATATATATATATATATATATATATATATATATATATATATATTGTATATATTTATGTATATATATATATACGTACATATATAAATTTGTGTGTATATATATTCATCTATACACGTGCGTACGCGCGCACGCACGCACGCACACATCGCGCGCGCACGCATACACACACACGCACACGTGTGTCGCCAATCTACAGGCCATTATTATTTAGGAAGGCATATTCTCAAAACCGAAGAAGCACTACATATGTGTGGGTGGGTGTAAGTGCCTGTGTGCGTGTGTATATTTGCGCGCGCGCATGCGTTTGTGTGCGTACGCGTATGAGTGTACATATGTGTACGTTTACGAAGTCTCAAGCATATAGTGTGCACACATTTGTGATAAATTGATTGATGGTTATGGAACCCATCGTGTCACAATCTTGAATTTAATATAGGTTTTTATCATTCAGAAATTCAACAGATGTGCGAAAGTAATTCAGTTTATTTCTTAGATCTACGCGAGATATATTTGCATTCTTTCAACATTTTTTGTGCGTGTTATTTTATCATTCCAAGTTGCAGAGCTTTAAAAAAATATATTTTACTTATTTCCATTATTTTGCTATTTGTACAAGGAAAGGAAATATACGTTCCTATAACTTTAATACATGTGCTCAAAGAATAACATTCAATTGCATTATATAAGACTAAATGGGGGTATATGCATGTATATCAGTAGAGACAGAAAGGGAAGTATATTTGTGTTACGATCCATTTACTATACGTGCATATTAAGAGTATGCACAACTTTATGCAAGCAAAACATCGTGAATGAATTCTGTTCTATAGATTTAAATAAATAGATACGTGTGTACATGCATATATATATATATGTATATGTACGTATATACATATGTTTGTCAATATATAAATATGTTGGTTTCAATTATGTGTATGAGACCAGAAATGATGGGGAAGGCGTAAGTCGATTAGATTGACTCCAGTGCTCCATTTGTATCTATTCAACTGATCCCAGATGGATGAAAGACAAAGTCGATCTCGGCGGAGTTTGAACTAAGAAGATAAAGTCGTATAAAATGCCGTTAAGCATTTTGGCCGGCGCACTAAAAATACAGTCATATACATAAAAATATATATATGCGTATAAGAAGGGATGTCCACCAGGTGGACATCCAATATGCTAGAAAGAGTTCATCAACAAACCCACCACAAAAAAACTCATGTTCTCCAGAAAGAAATTCAGCAAAATTCGTTGTACGCTGCGCTGTACGGTAAAATTGTCGTGGGGTCTTTGATGACCTCTTTCTAGCATATTGGATGTGCACCTAGTGGTCATCCCTTCTTATACGCATGTAATACTATTATTCTGAATTATCAGATTTTTTATATGCTAGACCACTGGTTTTAAATTGAAATTAATATTTCAATTTATCACCCTCAGTATATATATATATATATATATATATATATATATATATATATATATATATATATATATATATATATATACATGTCATTATTAATAATAAAGTGTATAGACCTTGCACATTCGCAGAATTTATTTTATAGCTATATACAGTATATTTTAAGGACATACACATGTGTCTTCTGACACGATTACTCACTGTTGCAAATGCAGCCTAACACTATTGTCGGTGTATCTTCATCAGGATCCTTCCATTTGGTCATCCACGACAATTTTACCGTGCAGCGCAGCGTACACCGAATTACCCATTGGACAGCTACAAATTATTTTCACAGACGTTAAATATTGATCTTAGGGATTAGCTGTTAACTGGAACTTAACTGAGAGATAAAACGGTATCCATCCAAACGCACTTTTATACATACATATATACATATGCATAAATATATACATATATAATTTTATATATATATATATATATATATATATATACGCACACACACACACACACACACACACACACACACAAAATTTTGTGTGTGTGTTCGAGGGTGTGTGTTTAATTCTTATGCGGGAAAATTTACAAAAGTGGTACGTGGACCGAGTGTTTTATGCATACCACTTAACAAGGTGTCTTCAAAGCTAGGTTATTTTCTTTACATAGAGTGAATTACTATTCTTTCCTGAATTTTCGCTGAAAAATTTAATCAGGGGGTCACGTGAAAAGTGCGTAGCTTTTAAACAGCCAATACGTTAAAAAAGAATTAAAATTTGCGAACAAATAAAATATAACGAGAACATAAAATGCCTGCGTATTTTTTGTATGAATACACATGCATTTGAACATATAAATAAAAAAACATAGCAATAAATAACTAAATGCGGATGCACATTATAGCTTTATATTTATTTATTTATATGTGTATGGATATGTGTATATATATACACACACAAACCCACACGCACGCACATATTCACATATACATTTACACACACACACACATATAAGTATGTATTGATATCAAAATATCGTATCTCGTACACATACTTTCAGCTGTAACTTTTTTAGAGAAGAACGAATGTATGATGCCCGCGTCCGTTCATACTCATGAAAGCTTGCACGAATACATACACAAAATGTTATCAAGTACATGAAAAGCGGTAAGTTAAAAAATATATCTAGGTAATTCACAGAAACGAAAGTATTGATTTAGGTATATATAAGGTATATATATACATATATACATATATATATAGATATATATATATATATATATATATATATATATATATATATATATATATATATATATATTTATATATATACATATATGTATATACATTCACATATTCACGTAAATTCAGGCGTGCATACACACATTATATATATATATATATATATATATATATATATAGATAGATAGATAGATAGATAGATAGATAGATAGATAGATAGATAGATAAAACTTACTTGAAGAAACATGCGTTGCGTTCAATCATATAAGAATATAAATATATCCATATATCCATACATATAAGGACATACCTACATCTATATGTATACATACATCCATATATGGATACAGGAAATTTTAAAAAAAACGTTAAACATAATGAGAAACGAAAACTGAAAATGAACTTTTTTTGAACAACGAGAAAAAAACAGAGTCGAGACATGCAACATAAAGAATATTTCCCTTCATCAGTTGTCCCTGCTCCATCTACTCCGCGTTCGAAGGCAAGGACAAAACGCGACTTCGTTGGAACAGTCCTTCCCGCAAAGAAAAATAAAATAAAATTTGGAATTTTTTCCGGAGGGTGAAAGTGTTACCAAGAACAGGACAGTGAGATAGTAAAAACAAAACAATAAGGACTGTTAGGCCAAGACGATAGAAAAATTATTATTTTTTTGAACGCTAGTAGACGTGAATGAGAGAAGAGACAAGAGAAATCACGTCTTCGCTATAAGAAACCAGCGGATGGAAAGAAAGAATCCCTTTCGTAACATGTCAGCGACGAGAGGGTCAAGGAGGGAGAATGAGAGAGAGAGAGAGGGAACGGTGAAAGGGAGACAAGAATAGGGAAAGGGTTGGAGAGAAAAGCAGAAAGGATGAAGAACAAAAGAGAGAGAGAGAGGGATAGACAGGGAAGTAATAGTAATAGTAGTAAGTAGTAGAGGGCGCAAAATAAATATTATGATAAAATTTACTTGGAGAAAGATGCGTGGCTTTCGATCATATAATAATATAAATAAGATATAAATATATGCATATATCTATACATATATGTACATACCTACATCTATATGTATACATACATGCGTAATGGGTACAGGACATCACGAAAAAACGTTAAACACAATGAGAAAAGAAAACAGAAAACGAACTTTTCTTGAACTGCATTTCTCCTTTGCGCCAGTTTGCTACGTTCGTCTCGTAGTCCAAAGACCCGTTCTTTTTATATATTTGTTTTAACTAGCTGTTTTTCCCGGTTTCACTCGGGCAGTGTGGGGGATTTGGTTAAAGGCTATTTCCTATGTATATTTTGAATAATAAAAAGAACTAAAAATAAAAAAACAAAACTTCTAAAAACAAAAAAAAAGTAAGAACAACCCAAAAACAATACGATGCTAAGGATTTTGCGGGTCGATATTGTAAAACTAACTTCACGTGTGTACCCATAGCCCCGTGTAGTCACGGAACCTTATTTGTGGTATAACCTCGCCTTAAAAGAAAAATATATGGTAGTGCAGTTGTTGTATTGCCGACACAAGAATATTAATCGAAACTGTTCAAGATCAATCATAGGTTGGACGTTCATGTACACTGATTAGAATTGTGAATTTCAATTATTGAAACGCGTTCCCGGATGGATACAATTGTGCAGAGTCCGTTTGTCTCAATATGGAAAAGCTGTTTGAATGTCGACGTTTGAAGACATTTGTAACTGAAGTTAAAACAAACATAGTAATTAGAAAGAGCGTAAGCTATAGCTTTTTTTTTTTTTTTTAATGCACAAAAAATTGAAATTATTTTTTTTCTGTGCCTCTGATTAAAATTTTCGAAAAACAAACCCAGCCACAATACTTGGAAAAAAATAATCTTTATTGTGCTGGTTTTTCGTAAAATTTCGCGCATGGGACAGGCAACAAAATCGCCCCTCCCTACTTTGAATGGGATATTCCTATCTTAAAAAGTAATAATCGATTATCTCGGTAACCATGGGAGTTGGAGGGCAATAAAAATCTCCGGAACATGAGCGGACCATACTGCTGCTCTGTGCTGAATTTCACGCGATTCCACTGCACCGTTCTCGAGTGAATCTGCCGACACTCTATCAATCAATCAATCAATCAAGCAAGCAATCAAGAACACTGCAATTTATAGTATAGATTGTAAAATTATTTTCATTTTTTTGTACAACCGAAAAGCATTTGTCCATTGTATATATATAATCCTTTTTCTCTTGCACTTGTATTATTATTTCATTACGTTACGTTCGTCTAATAGTGGAAAGACCCTTTCTGCCATTTATTTATTTATAAATGTACAATTATTTTCAGCTTGTAAACCCGAATGGTGTTCGTCCGTTGTTTGTGTAACATTCTATCTTTCTTGTTCATGTTTTCGTTTTTGTATACATTCGTTTGTTTTCCCTGAAGCTTAATGCTTGTAGCTTAATGCTCTGGCACTTACCGGAATCAAGCGGACTCAGGGATAGAAGAAAGTGCCAAACCGCTACGACTTTCCGGAATCTGACTTATGTGGAAAACTTCTGCGAATGATCTGTGCATCTTCTTTTTGTCCAGTTTTCCGTTTCTGTTATCATCTAGTTTTCCGTTTGTTGTTCTTTCTGTCCGACCCTTAATTTATATATGTGTGTGTGTGTGTGTGTGTGTGTATGTGTGTGTGTGTGTGTGTGCATGTGCGTGTGTGTGTGTATGCATATTATACTTTTTTACTTGTTTCAATCATTTGACTGCGGCCATGCTGGAGCACCGCCTTTAGTCGAGCAAATCGACCCCAGGACTTATTCTTTGTAAGCCTAGTACTTATTCTATCGGTCTCTTTTGCCGAACCGCTAAGCTACGGGGACGTAAACACACCACCATCGGTTGTCAAGCGATGTTGGGGGACAAACACAGACACACAAACACACACACACATATGTATATATATACATATACTTATATATGACGGGCTTGCTTCAGTTTCCGTCTACCAAATCCACTCACAAGGCATCGGTCGGCCCGAGGCTATAGTGGAAGTCACTTACCCAAGGTGCCACTTATCACACAGCTACTTACCACAAGCTACTTACCACACAGCCACTCCTGCGCCTATATATATATATATATATATATATATATATATATATATATATAAATATATATATATATATATATATATATATATATATATATATATATATATATATATATATATATATATATATATTCTTCAATCCATGTGAATATGTACGAAATTCATTATCTAGCCATATATCCGCTAATTTATGCATATATTTAAGTATGTATGCATGTATCTGTCTATGTATCGTTCTATACTGTATTTATATGTCTATATATCCATGTAATCTATTTTATGTAACTCAATTACGTTTCATCAGATGCGTTTCCTTCTTCTTTCAGCCATTTTCTCGTAATGATAACGTTTTCATTTTTCTTCAAATGAAGGTCAACATCTATCAAACGTATTGTCACTCTCACCTCTACTTCAATTACCCCGCTTTGCTTCCCTTTACCTTCTCTTAATCTTTTATTATTTCAATCTTTATTAAGGTCCATCCTTTTCTGAAGCATTTTTTTCTTAATCTCCTTCTATGTTTATTATTATAACTCTATTGTTTCTTACCTTTTGGGGGTGGATGTTCTATTCCTTTCATTTTATTCTGCTTTTCAAGATTTTCATTTTACATTCTTCTTTAGTTCTCAGTTCTGAGTTTTCCTTCTTTTTGTTTTTTGTTTCTTCCTTTTTATTTTTTTCCCCTTATATTTTGTTTTCCATTTAATTTTTGCAATTTTTTCCCGATTTTGTTTGCTTCCTGTCTATCGTTCTATTTTCTTCCTAATATTTTTCTTTCTCTCTTTCTGAGGTTTTTCGTGTTTTCTTCCGTTCTTTCTTTCTTTTATTCTGGTGTTATATTTTCTTCCTTTCTCTTTCATCTTTTCATTCATTAATTCTTTCATTCATTTATCCAAAATATTTTTTCCGTTTTTCCTAGCTTCCTTTATTTTTTGTCACCCGTTTTCTTTTTCCCGTCTTTCTTCCACGTTATTTTCTTCATTTCCTTATTATTCTCTTTCATTCTCATTTTTTCATTTTTCTTCATTCATTCTTTCCTTCTTATATCTATCTTTTCTCGGATTTCAAACTTCATTTCTGCATTGGTGTCTTCATCAATTCTTTTCTTTCTGTGTTCGTAGTTTCATTCTTTATTCATTCTGC
This sequence comes from Octopus bimaculoides, assembly GCF_046866305.1. Lineage (NCBI taxonomy): Eukaryota > Metazoa > Mollusca > Cephalopoda > Octopoda > Octopodidae > Octopus > Octopus bimaculoides. Next base: position 151,565,186 of record NC_142930.1, read on the forward strand.
ATCTCTCGCTTATTCCTTTCTTATTTCTTCGTTCTCCATTTCTTTTTTTTTTTTCATCGATTTTTCTTCAACCTGTGTTTGACTTTTCGTTCTTCATTTCTTTCTTACATACATTATTCCTTCTTTCTTCGTTTGTCTTTCTTTTTACATTCTTACATTTCTTCATTTGTTTCTTTCTCTGTTTTCTTCTCCGTTTCCTTATTTTATTCATTACCATATTTCTCTCTCCCTCTTTCTCTACTTTGCTCAGTCATCTTCTTCACAAATTCCCCACACCTCCTTCCTTTATCAGAACTCCTTTACTCCGACATACCACACACCAACACATCTTGGCTTCCTTGTTAGTATGAATGGACAAGTTAAAACCAAAGGAAATATCTTTTGATATACACTGCCATTATTAATTGCCGATTTTCTGAAGATTTTTCTCAGAAAATGACATGATTTCTTTTTACATCTTGCTATTATTAGATAAAATACGGATTCCTAGACACAGTATGAAAATAGATTTTTGGCAATTATGGCGATTTATATCACGGATATAACCATTTTTATCTAATATCGTTGTGGTTTTAGAATTCATCATATTGGATAATTAACAGATCGGTCTATTTCTTGTCACAGACAGGCACCATTTATTCCTCTGTATAGCTTTTATTCTTTTATTACTTTCCTTGAAAGCCACCATTTTCCTCTCTGTCTTAACCTCACTTAATTTCTCTCTCTCTCTCTCTCACTCTCTCTCTCTCTCTATCTCTCTCTCTCTCTCTCTCTCTCTCTCTCTCTCTCTTCCTCTTTCTATCGTTGTTGTTGTTGTTACCGTTGTTAAAGATGGTGGTAAGAGTGTTGGTGGTTGGCAACTTTCCTCGTTTTATCCTAAGCAATTTAAATCATGTCTGGAAAGTCATTAAGTAACTTATAAAAATACAAAACATAAACAAGAACAAAAGGGAAATGAAAGAAATAAAAATAAGATAGAAAAAAGATTTTATGACGAAAATTTAGAAAAAACAGGTGAAAGAAAAGAAAAGAAAAGAAAAGAATGGAAATTAAAAGAATAAAAATATGAAGAATTAATAGCAATGAAACTGATGTTAATTCCACTTCGAATTCTCTATAGTAGTTTATGGTATCAACAAACACACTGAGACACACACTGCAAGACACATAGACACAGACAGAGACAAACACATTCGCCCACATACACAAGCACAAACACACACAAACATACACACACATACACATGCATATATATATATATATATATATATATATATATATATATATATATATACCGGTAAGTACATATATATATACACGTATATATATATTGTTATATGTTGTATATTATGTTGTGTGTATAGGAATGTTTGCGTATGTCTGTGCACTTAAAAATATAGACGATGTGTCTGTATACACACACACACACACACACACACACACACACACACACACATATATATATATATATATATATATATATATGTATATATATAAATATTGATAAAGATACACATATATATTATACATATATGATATGTGTGTTCATATATATACGCACAAATATACTTACATGCATTTGTACGTATATGTATATATATATATATATATATATATATATATATGTATATATACATATATATATATATACACACACACACACACACACACATATATATATATATATATATATATATATATATATATATATATATATATATATATATATATATATATGTAGATATGTTGTTATGTATGTATGAAGATATGTAGGTAAGTTGGTAGGTAGGTAAGTAGGTAGGTATGTAGGTAGGCAGGCAGACAGGTAGGTAGGTACGTACGTACGTACGCACATACGTAAGGAGGCAGCCATAGGTAGGTAAGAGGGGTGCCAGATACATATATTATCCTTTGATACACAAAGAATATTGCAGAGAGATCAGGCAACATAAGAAAGCTGAATGAAGCTATATTTTCTCAAAATGACTACAACAGCGATTCTCGCTAGTTAAAATAGATCGTATGGGTGACATGAGATGTTGCCATCGAGACTGCTATAGCGTATAGAAAAGCACCAAAACTCGGGAGTTTAATCATTGTCGAGAAGCTGTTACTCTGCAAGGCTTATGGATTTGTACATTTGTCATGTTCCTCAGATGTATAGAAAATGTCCAAAAGGAATCTTCCGCGATTTTAATTCTATAAGTCCTCAGATCACCGATTATCAGCGCGTTTTGATATACTCTATTACATGTTTCAGTCATTCGACTGCGGCCAGAATTTCCCCAGTTATGCATACCATACGCTGTAACGTCGGATCACTTTGTGATATGTGTGTTTTTGTCGCTTATTCCCCAATGTTATTAGAATGCGTTACAATCCATGATCCATAAGACTTTAGAAGAATTGCAGCTAGGATTTACATATATTTTCCTCACTCTTCTTCTAAATAAGTGTAATTGCTTGAAATAAAGGATTTTAAAATAGTTTACTGTACTTTCTTCCAATACTCGTATAATTTCCACTCAGTATAGCCCGGTATTGTTAATACTATATTTTTTTTTAATTACGGTTTTCAGAAAGTAGGATACTATTCGTTAGCTAATGTGGGAGATTCATGTGTTGTTCTGGCAGTCACGATGTGACTTGGAGGGACTGATTCGGAAGCGATATTTTCCTAGCAGAAACAACTACCTTATCGCCCCTGACATCGAAGAATTGTATTTGTGCGACGGTAGCAATAACAATTCCTTAGCTATATTTATATATGCATATTGAACGATAGGTTAGACGAGAATATCTTCTGCTGTTTTCCAGAGGTGTGTGCATGTTCCTTATTTACTTATCCCTCACTGACACCATTTCTAGTTAGAATATCTTCATAGTAATGGACGGCTTTGTAAACTGTATGCCTCTCTGCGTACCTCTGCAAAATTTATAATGATGATTGGCCTGTGGCTGGGATTTGTGTGTGTGCGTGGCACGCACACACACACTACACTGCATACACACACACGCACACACACAGACACACACACACACACACACATATATATATATATATATATATATATATATATATATATATATATATATATATATATATCAGTTGAATAAAATTACAAAATGGCCTGGTTTTCATGTACTATTGTATTTGAAGTTTTTTTTTTTTTTTAGAATGTTGAAGTGTGTTAAACATTACAAAAATATTTTGTAATGCTCGGAAATTTCAATTAGCGCTTTCATACGTTCATAGACATCATCAGATTTCAAAATTTATTGACTGACAGTTGAGTGCTTGACAACTGTAGTAAAATGACTGACTTCTTCACTTTTATACGTTTGAGAAGGCTCCGACAAGCTGAATTTTTCGTATACAGTTTTGACCAATCAGCATGCAACCACGTCACGGGCTACCAGGTGCACCGATATTTACTGGTATAGATCCCACCTTTATTTTAACCAATTAGCTTGTAAAAAATATTTTTTTAAATACAATAATAAAAAACGTGAAAACCAGAGCATGTTGTAACTTTACTCAACTGAATATATCAGTCTACACACATTTACACAAATTCAGG
>NC_142930.1:151573766-151581266 GCF_046866305.1 Octopus bimaculoides
AGTACTTATTCTATCAGTCTCTTCTGCTGAACCGCTAAGTTACGAAGATGCAAAGGCACTAACATCGGTTGTCAAGCGGTGTTGGACGGACAAACACAGACACAAGCACACACACACAGATATATACACAGATACACGACGGGCTTCTTTCAGTTTCCGTTTAACAAATCTACTTACTGCTTGACCGCAACTTCTTTAACATCAAGTCAATGAGGCATCCCCTACATTAGGTAACACATTCCTGGATGCACTCTATCCGGTAATGATACCGGTCTATGACGGCTAAAACACTTTTCAAAACCGGTAAGTTCTATCAGAACTAACTGACTTTAAGCATCACCACCACTAGCCACAGTAGTAGTAGTAGTAGTAGTAGTAGTAGTAGTAGTAGTAGTAGTAGTAGTAGTAGTAGTAGTTGTTGTTGTAGACGACCGACCAAGAGATTTCATTCAGTAACGAGAAGACGTTGTAACGACTCCATACCCACCATCGTCAATGTTATATGCCTTCCTATAGAGAACCTGAACAATATTGCTCACCTCTCTCGTGACTTCATTATTAAATGTAGCTGTCTCAGGCGAGTGTATTTATTCTGAGAACCTTCTTGAATCATTTATAGTGACATTATTCATCAGAATGACAGCCAAATTTTATTGAATTCCGTAGGCATTCACCGAACGGACAGAACGGGCGGATGAATGACTGGCTAGCTGGCTGACTGGCTGGTTAACTGGCTGGCTAGCTGGTTAGCTAGCTGGCTGGCTGACAACTATCTGGCTGGCTGGCTATCTGGTTGGCTGGCTGGCTGGCTAGCTGGATGGATGGATGGATGGATGGATGGATGGATGGATGGATGTACAATCAGATGGATGGACAATCAGATGGATAGACTGATAGACGGATGGATGCTGAAGATGATGTGTTGTTCGTTGAATTTTCTTTTAGGTTTCTGATGTTTTTTTTTTGTCGTTAGAGTTGTGATATTCTAAAAAGAGTAACTCGTACACATATTCAAAAAGTTCTCGGAGTATAATTTAACAATATCTTTTCCGCAATCTAAACGAAAAACAAACAACAATAACTCTGTATCAACAGTCAAGCCAACCAAGACAGCTGATAAGCTCTATCCAATGGTCTACAACTGATCAATGATGTGAGTGCTAAAACTCTTTGTTTCTGAGAAAGATTTATAACTGAGTGAAGAAATTTGTAGCCACTTGGCAGAAAACTATATGCCTGTAACTTGCTTAAATAATAGGTAGAAACGTTGCAAAATTTGTCTCAATAAATTCTTAAATTCATCCGATCATGTCGAGCGCAGCGCAAGTAGTGGTCAATGATCTAACCGGCAGGGAAACTGAGAGTGTCGAATTGTTGTCAACATCTTTTAATTACAAATTAATGCGATGCCCGAAGTGTAAACAAAATAGAACGAAACGCCGAAGATATCCACCTTAAAGAAAAATGTTTGACTACTACTCACACTGGTGAAAACACTTTCCCCAAATTCTTGCCATTGAGAATCTCATAAAATACAGATTCATTCTCTTGAAAATCGATGAAAAATCGAATGTTAGGAAACTTTCAAGAAAGACGATCAATTTGCACTTCTATTTATTTTGACATTAAATCGACTGTCAAATGACAGTGGATTTAGTTTTGAGGAGACCCCCCCCCTTTGGTCATGAATGACCATGGGATAGCACCTAGAAAGTTACGCTCCGAGGCACAAATCCGGGCAAGGTTGTTTATGGAAGGCCAGCAGTCACCCATGCATACGGGCCTCCACTCTCCCCGCCACCAGTGTTATCCAAAGGAAAGGCAAAGGCCGATACAGCTTGGCACCAGTGACGTCATGATTCGTTTCCACAGCTGAGTGAACTGGAGCAACGTGAAATAAAGTGTCTTGCTCAAAACACAACACGCAGCCCGGTCAGGGAATCGAACTCACAACCTCACGATCGTAAGCTCGACGCTTAACCACTGAGCCATGCACTTTAGTATCTTGAGTTATTAATGGTTTCTTTGTTCACAATATAAAGATTTGTGCAAGAAAATGTAAATGTTGAGAACAGGTGAATTTAATAGGAATATTTTCAGCAGATACAAGTAAGAAGTTTAACATAATTCATAATTCAACGGAGAAATGATTTTTTAAACTAAAAGCTAACTCTAAAATAACTTTATATCAATAGTCAAAATACCCAAGATAACTGATCAATCCATGTCAATGGTCTACAGCTGATCAATGAAATGAGTGCTAAAATGGTTTGGTTTTGAGAAAGAATTATAATTGAGTGAGCCTGAGTTTGATTAAAGATTAATGATCATGAACGGCGTGAAGGAGACTTACACCAAATGCACTCGCGCACAAACTTTCAAGACACTCGACGTAAGAGTGAGAGTCGAAGATGAAGTGAAAAAGCTAAATTTCTTCAACATTAGCTTGATTTGACACAGTGTGCACGAAAAAAAAACAATTCCCTTCACATGTGCACACCACTGGACCATTCAGCCATCGTCGTCCCCCATCCTCAACAAGACAATAAGCTATTTATTATCAATTAATGATGCAGAACAGCAGAGATCGCGAATGATTTATGTTCGTGTCAGCGTGATTAAATATGTTATTTGCTTCTGTGAGTATATGGGTGTATGAGTTTGTGTGATTGTATTTGTGGTACGTACGTACTGTTACAATAAAGTCTTCCTCAAATGTTCGTAATTCAACAAGAACAGAAAGACTATTTTAGATCACATATGGTTTCACAAGTTGTATATGTCTAATGCACTTACTATCGTTCATCTCCACTCAGCTGTAATCGATCCGCTCCGGAGTAAATACTCTAGCATACCGTTGCTAGTTTATCTATGATGTAGATTACTTGGGTATGTTGACTTTATGGGTTTCGTCTTTGTCATGTGGTCATTGATACCCATGTGGAATTTCAATTCAGAATGAGAAAAATTTGAACGTGTACTAAAAGAAATCTCTGAAAGAAATCTTCTTCACACTGCACCGTTACTTTATTTATGAATCAGGAAAGAAATAAAACAATGTCTACCAAGATTAGATTTGAACATTGGAACTCAGAGTACGGAGACTCGGAATGTATACTGCAAAGCATTCTAGCTAATGCTCTATCGATTCTACCAAATCGCCACTGGGGGGTTTTGTCATTATATATGTGTCACGTATACTTCGTAAAGTCTGAATGCTGCCGATCCTCAATGCAAATAGAGTGACCAACCAAAACCACCAGAATGCTTTTCAACAAAATAAGGAGTCAACAGGAGCAGTTCATTAGACGCTAGACGAGAAGAAAAATAGACTTAGCAACAAGAGACTGAAAACAAGCCGACAAATACAGAGAAAGAATATAACTGATAGGTGTACGAGCTCTTTTATTCAACCCAGCAATATGATAGGTTGTCTAGCGTACAGAAGGGCGTGTAGCTCTAGGAAAATTGACCTCTGTAGGGGGTAACAAATTAAGGAAATGAATGACTACATTCGGTAGATAAAAAAACTACAAATATTAAGGATCTTGCATATTTAATATGGTGGGTGAAAAATATTGATTTGCAATTTGAACTCGAAAGCGCCACCTAGGCATTGTGATTGGATATTATTTTAATATAGAAAATGCAGTGAATCCACTATTTAAGTCACATCGTGGAAACAGTGGACAACGGACCTGTTTACAAATTTAAGCCAAGTATATGCAACTCAGTTGGCGAAACTAATAAGGATTAATATACAAAGAAGTGATGTTGATTATAAATAACAATAATACGATTGAGTCACTATCGTAATTATATTTGAAATGCAGTTCGATTCTTCTAAGTTATGTTGATCAGCAATATTGTTGGAACTTCTGATCCCCTTTGCTTCCACTCCATCTTTCTAAATATTAATCAAACTTAACTTTGCCAACAGAGTAAAGTATGTTTCAGTGAAGAGGCTTCATTATACAGAAATAAGTCTGCCAATTTCAACAGTTAGCTGAAACAACACTTTCACTCCCATACTGCATATTCTTCATTCTCAAAACTTTAGTAGATTGAATTGGCGCTATCTCCCTTGCTAATAATTTTTGGTTTCAACACCCGAAACAGAATTGTTGCCAACAAATTGAATAGAATTCGAGTCTCCAACTCCCTATATTAATTATGTGAATCACTATCGCATTCGTATTTGCTTATGTTTAGTTTCCCTCTGTGTTATTTGGTCACGGTCATATTGCTGTGAAGTCAAGCATCCTACATAGCTAAGAACTCGCAGTCCCAATGAAGAATTTATTTCCCAAACGCACACAAACATCACAAGCTCTTCAACACCAATAGCATATCAATAATTGTCTAAACACAATCGTATCGTAAGTATTAAACTGCAACGTAAAACTACCGTATATACAGTCTATAAGAATAATCTAATCATCTTGAAAGTTTATCACTTTCAATTGACCACTTACAGAAATTTTCGTAAGACAGTTATATATATAAAGCATGCATATGACATGGAGAGTCGCACAGTGGAACATTTAGGAACCCGCCACAAAAACTTCCAATGTCAGACACAACCTACTTATACACTCATTCATATCAATTGATATGAAGTTTTCTATATCACCATCCGATTTAATATATATAATATAGGCATATTCAAGTGAATTTGTTTTGTTTTATATCGAAAACTGTTCATGATTTTTCTGAAAATTTGAAACTATAAAGAATAGACCTTCAGTTCTGTATTCGACCAAGTTCTTAGTATTTCGAATTCGTTAGTTATTTATTCGTCGTTGTATTGTATTTTCTTCTTATTGTTACACCTATACTTTATTTTAACTATATATATATATATATATCTTTTGTCGGCATTGTAACAGAGTAAGTTTCCATGAGCATAGATATATTTGAAAGGCAGTGGTTTAAATAAAGTCGATGTTTATCCCGATGATATCGGAAGACTCAAACTTGAGGTGAAAATCTCCAAGTCAAAGAGCTTCAGCTGTCATATGCATACATACACACGCATACACACATACGATCGCGCACGCGCACACATATGTATAGTGTAACACTCCGTATACATGTGTGTATACATATATATATGCATAAATAAAAATATACATATATAGACACATACATACGCACACACACACACAAAAACACACATTCACATATATGCATATATATAGCTGAGTTCATTTATATAAGTGTATGAATATATGCACTTTACGCATGAAGATTTCTTCTTTTAATGTATATTATATATACACATTTATATATGTATATGTGTGTTTGTATATAGATATATGTATTTACCTTCACACAGGCATGTATACATCACGTATATGTGACTGTGTATGTGATCCGTCTCCCATTTAATATATTTTAGACTGTGATAGTTCCATGTAATTGATAACACAGAAAGGTTGATAGGTGTACCATTAGAAGTCTGATTGATATGTTACTAAAATCGCCCGACACATTTCTGCATTATCAAACATTTGTATAACATTTTCACTTCCCATACTTACTAAAAAATGATCGTTGTATGCCAACAGTTTTTCTACAGCTATAACATATATACACATCCACAAAAAGCATACTCGTATGCATACATAAATATATAATTATATAGGAGCAAACGCACCCAACATATCTATCTATATATATATATATATATATATATATATATATATGCACGTACGCACCACTGCTCATGTATAATGTCTAGTATTCTTTCCACAAACAATGTTAATTGTTATATAATACTTCTACTGTAACTTTTGGGATATTTATACTCTCAAAGAGCTTTTTATATTTTTTCTTTTGTTATATTCCATATAAATTTATACCGATTAATATGTATGTCTTCGTGTCTTCGTGTCTTCGTGTCTATGATATAGTGTATGCATATGTATATGTGTATGCATGTATATATGCGAGTGTTTATGTATATGTGCGCGCGCCCGTGTGTGTGTGTACGTGTGTGCTCGCGCTCGAGGATGAGAACGACTTCCCATCTGTATTTGCTTAAGTTTAGTCTGTTCATGTCAGGTTCTCGCACGCAGTAAATGCCTGCGTGTGTGCGTGCGTGTGTGTGTGTGTGTGTGTGAGTGTGTGTGTGTGTGTGTGTGTGTGTTTGTGTGTGTGTGTGTGTGTGTGTGTGTGTGTGTGTTTGTGAGTGAGTGCGCAGGTGTACACGTTTATAGCCATGTGTGTTTGCGTGTAGAAAGGTGATCACGTGCGTGTGTATATATATATATATATATATATATATATATATATATATATATACACACATATATATGGTGAGAGAAAAGAGGGAGAGAGAGACCTATAGATATCTATATATACATGCTTGCATATTTATGTGAAAATAAATGTATGCGTATATATATATATGTATATATGTATAAATACACATATGCACGTACATACATCATCACTCATAAACACATATAAACATTCATCTGCAGTGTACCAGTGTCTGTAATAATACCAGTCTTGGTCTACAACAAAACTCATTGAACTATATTTGTTATTCGCTTCCACAAAACATGTTTCCAATACTTTACATTTTGTTGTTTTCTTCTGTCATTTTGTTTCTTTTATTTCTTACTTCTACTCATCGCTCTTCTCCGCCATCTTTCCTCTCATTACACTCTCGTTCTCTCTCACCGTCTCTCTTTCTCTCTCTGTCTCTCTTTGTGTGTTTGTTTCACTCTCACTCTGATGTTCTCAGTCCCTCTTTGTCTCTGTGTGTCTCTGTTTCTCTCTCTCTCTTTCTCTTTATCTGCTCTCTCTCTGTGTCTCTCACTCTCTCTCTCTCTCTCTCTCTCTCACTCTCTCTCTCTCTCTCTCTCTCTCTCTCTCTCTCTCTCTCTCTCTCTCTCTCTCTCTCTCTCTCCTCTATCTATCTATCTATCTATCTCTATTTCCGTCTTGTCTTATATTTGCTCGAAAAACGAATGGAGAAGCGATGTAAAATATACAAAAATACAACACACGCAGCTCAGCCAAATGTCTGACCTCATCATGAAAGTGTACTTTAAAACGGCTACAAGGGAGACATAGCACCACCACCACCCATCTACCACCATCACTAGCACCACTACAGCAACAACAACAACATCAACATCTCTTCTTTCATTTCCAGATCCTGGTTTTACATTTTCCCTCCCCATACCATTATTATCATCATTAACATCAATCGCAACAACAACACTAACAGAATACAATATATTACAAAAAAAGAATTACTTAAAGAAAAAAAAAACACTTCGAAAACAGAGCAACAGAAAGTACAAAATAACACAAAAATCTAAAATTAAAATCGAAATCCTATAGAAATAAATAAAAATGCACAGTAAAAGTCACCATAAGGAGAATAACATCGACGTCGATAATGATGACGACGACGATGATGGTGATGGTGGTGGTGGTAATGGTGGTAGGGTGGCTGGAGGTTGTTATGGTGGTGCTGGGGGT
>NC_142930.1:151586266-151591266 GCF_046866305.1 Octopus bimaculoides
TATCTACCAACAATAGACTAAAGTAATTGGAATCAACAGTTGCCTCCTTAAAAATGTCTAGCGTTCCACCAATGTTAGAAATCAATGTTAGCACGAGGATATAAAAGTTTATGAAGTCTTCATCGCTTTACACATAGCAGTATCAAAATAATCTACAGAGTACTATCATAGAGGCGTCTCAGTTCAAATCCGTGGTCCTCCCTCTCCCCACGCCGTGTAGAGCTTTTCCTTTCACATATGTCTTTCTTGTTCGTCGCTGCCGGTAAGAGGTGCCGTATCAAACTAGTGCTCCTTCAGACAGTGAACCGTCGAAGATCAACTGATGGTGAAACAGTAATGTGCTTCAGTCAGTAGGCTACGTGTTTGTTTGTATACATGATTGATGGTTTTGTTACTCAAACATCTTGATTCCACATTAAAACACCTTCATTTAATGTATAGATTTGATTTTACATATCATTCCATTTTCTTACACTATTACTACAATAACAACAACAATTACTACTACTACTACTACTACTACTACTACTACGGCCGCCATGACCATCACTATCACAACTACTTCTACTACTACAACTACTACTACTAATACTACTGAATAGGTGAAATTAGTCTGAGACGGTCAGGAGTGATTACCGCCCCCCCTATCAGGGTCTTATTAGTAGAAGGCAGATAATAAAAATAGATAACATTCATATACAACATTCATAGTTGATCTATGAGTACATGTAAATAAACAAGTTGAAAAGACATTAGATGTAATACAACCGTACAGCATTACGGTTTTGAAACCGTAATCATACGAAGCAAATGATTCAAATTTATGATGTTCGACTAAGTTCAATAATGAACAAATACGGAACGCTGTACATTTCGGAAGTTATGAACGTAAATACAAAATTCAGACCGAAGAAAAAAACATATATATATTGCGCTCATTTCACAGCATTATGCGTTTTTAATTCTAATTTCTAACAATGTAGGTGTTTTGTCACCCGAGGTCACCTTTAGTGACGATTAAATTTTTCCTTTATTGTATTACATTGCACCAAGCTGTTTATATTAATATATATATATATATATATATGTGTGTGTGTGTGTGTGTGTGTGTGTGTATGCATACATACATATGTATGTATGTATACATATGCCTAAATACACCTTTCGACCTGACGCTGTAGTATACTAAACTTGGCTTATTGCCGGAGAAGTCGTACACAGGGACTGAACAGAAAATTATGTGGTTCTAAAGGGAGCTTCTCTAACCACAAAGGTATAATTTTGCCCAGAATTACATTGAGCAACGAGTTTTTCTCTTATACGGTTAAAGTCAATATGGTGTGATATACGAGAACTGTGATCAAACTAGCATGGACACAGTGCCCTATCGGTTTATGTTAGCAATATCAATCGATCACTAAAAGATATTAATTCTAAAATTTGTATCGAATTCACTACTGTTCAGTAATTCAATATTGCGCACTTCATATTTTTTACCTATTCCAATGAAGTAGATTTCTCTTAATATGAATTTCATGTTCATTTTTAAGTTATTTGTATTTATTAGTTTGTTCTTAATAATTAATATGAGATAACTGAAGGAGAATATAAGTGTACTTAAAAATATAAATGTATTGCTGTGAGTACAAATGCATACCAATTTACCAACTTGATGAATATATAGATATGTGAACCTATATACGCATATATATATATATATATATGTGTGTGTGTGTGTGTGTGTGTGTGTGTGTGTGTGTGCGTGTGTATGTGTGTGTGTATATATATCTTTGTATACATATGTAAATATATATGCATATATGCATGTATATACATTTTCATATATATATATATATTTATATATATATTTATATATACATATATGTATATATATATATATGTATATATATATTTATATATGTATATTTATATATATATATATATATATATATATATATATATATATATATATATATATATATATATATATATACACACACAAACTTACTTATGCATGTATGAACAAAATATGCTACAAACACGATGACCTAAAAAACTTGAAAGAGTCATTGAGATACACACGTGCGTAGATATATATGTATGCATAAATGGATATATCTATGCATGCATATGTACGTGTGTAAATATATATGTATATAAACATAAGTATATATATGTAAATACACACACACTCACATATATATATATATAAACATACAAATATATATATATATGAGTGAGTGTATGTACGTATATACTTATGCTTATATATATTTGTGTATATGTATATATATGTGTGTGTGTGAGCGGGGGGTGTATGTAAATACATATGGAGTTACATGTGTGTACGCTTGAGTGTGTACATAAAATATGCCCATCTAGACATATATATATTTAGATAGACAGATTGACAGACAAACAGACAGACCGATAGACAGACAGACATACAGACAGTCAGATAGATAGGTTTCTTTATTAGCCACACAGGGCTCAACATAGAGGGGACAAAATACAAATGTAGAGTTTTTCTTTTCGATGGGGACGAAAATAAAGTAAAAAATTAAAATGGGGATAACGATGAAAAGGCATCGACAAAACGTTTGGGGTATGTACAAAAAAAAGAAAATATTACAAAAATTTCCCAATAAATGGGGAGGTTATCCGTGGAAAGAAAAACCTACGGAAAAGACCACGGTAACCTCGGTCCTTAGTGTCACAATTTGTTAAATAAAATTTCTTTTCTTTATGCAAGAAACGTAAGTAACTCTCTGTTTACAAAATTTTAAACGTTTTATAGAATCATGATCAAGATGGCTTCGTCATTTATACGTGCCATTCTTGCTACATGTACCCATCTTTTTTCGAAACATTTGCTAGACAACACTTGCCTCTCTACTCTCACCTTTCTTTTCAAGTGATACTTGAAAAGGTTGATGAGAGATTGACCAGAGAGGAAAGTGTTTGTCTCTAATCCTTTCAGACGCGTCCACCAGATGCATTCTTTCGCCATAGCCACAAGTACAATAAATACAGCTCTTCCATCCCGTTTAAAGGAAGGAGGCAGCCGCTTAAGATCGACTAGGGACGGCAAAGTTGTTGCAGAGCAACGTGACACTCACGGTGCCATTCGCCATTCCTCGGCCTATTTTTGATTCACGACTGCAGCTCGGTCATGGAGACGAGCTGCGGGAAAGCGCGTCGCACAAACGGCGACCACACCTGCTCACCGTCGTCTACGTAGAGCCGGAGATGTCGCAGTCTCAGCGCATGTCTGCGCATCATCAACCACGGCATGCCCAGCCCTCCTTTCAGCGGGTGTTGGCAACAAACGGATCGCCTCACCATCGGATCGCTTCCTTTCCACAAAAAGCGGAAGAGGATGCGCTCCATTTCGGTGATGGCGCGATCGGGACAAGGCACGACGGTCAGGCGGTATTCGATGACGGACGCGATGTACGCGTTCGCCACCTCCGCCCGACCTTTTAGGGACAGCTTCCTCTCGGACCATTGCCGGCAGAGAGTGGCCACCCTACTCGTTATCTCGTCCCAGTTCTTCTCCGTTTGCAGGTCTGGACCGAACCAGACTCCGAGCAACTTAACCGGACCGTCCGTCCAGCGCCCCACTACTGAGGCGCTGCCGGACGGTATGGGCTTGCTCCTCCAGGTGCCGAGCAGCAAACCCACCGACTTATCCCGGTTGATTTTCGCTCCCGTCACCGCTTCGTAGCCTTTCAGCGTCTCGCCGACAAGCTCGATGTGCTCGTGGGTAGACGCTATGACGGTGACGTCGTCCGCGTATGCCGACACGCTCGTCCCCAGTTCTCGCGGGATGCCCCTCAGCGTCGCCAGCTTCCGCAGTAGTGGCTCGAGAGTCAATACGTACAGGTGCGGCGACAAGGCGCATCCCTGACTAACCGAACGTGCAATGTCGAAGGGTCCCGATAGACGTCCATTGACGCGAACAACCGAACGGATGCCTGTGTACAAGGCAGCCATCCAGCCGCGGAAAATGGGACCGAAGCCGGCCGCTTCGAGGACGGCCTCCAAGTATCGATGGTCTACCCTATCGAAAGCTTTCCATTGATCCAAATTGAACAGGGCCCCACCCATGCCAGGTTCCTTAACTACCCTCTCTATGATGACCCATTCGCATGATGACCCATTCGCAGCACTCCGCCTCTCTTGCCGAGGGTCGTGGCAAGCTGTGCAGGTAGGCACTAAAGTCTACCCTGCCTTCTCACTCGCCACTCCTCCCGAACAGTCGGGCAAAATGCCGCTGAAACGCCTCGCACATCTTGCTCGGCTCGAGCAATTCGCGCCCCTGTTCGTCTACCAGAGACCGGATGGTGGCTCTGTTACTCCGCTGCGCCTCCGCCACCCGGGCCTCTCGTGCAGCTCCAACACCTTCATTCCTCAGAGCACGCATCCTTGCCCTGACAGCACACCCTTCGTGTTTAGCATTGAAGTGTTGGTCGAGGGCCAACCTCGCCGCTAAAACGTCGGATGCGATGCCACTTCGCAATGCCTCTTCTAACTTTATCACTAGCTCCCCCTCTACTCTCTTCCTCTCTACAGCTAGTGCCCTGCTATACGTTATTGCTTCCGCCCTTACTGCTCTCTTGAGGGCAAACCACCATTTGTTGTTGACGATGGCTCCCGTCAAAGCCCTCTTTACTAACGTGCTAATCCGGTCTCTGAAAACCTGTCTCGACGGGAAAGACGCGTTTAGTTTCCAGTAACCGGGACCCTGCCTATGTGCCTTATCTAAGTCTAGCGTACACGTCACAAGTTTGTGATGCGTGTAGCTGACTATGTGGAACTGTGGACATCCTAAACTATCTCTATCTCTTGTCCTACACACTATCCTCTTTAGATACGATCTCGACGACCCAATGCGGTTGCTCCAAGTCCACGTTGGCACATTTGGGTGGTCAAGTCGGTACCTATCAGACAACTGGAAGCGTCTGAGCAGGTCTATGAGGCCTTTGCATCCCCTTCTA
>NC_142930.1:151596266-151606266 GCF_046866305.1 Octopus bimaculoides
CTGACACGTTATGCTATTGCTTGATGCTAAAGACAATGGCCGCTAGCAACTCCTGTCCTGAAATTTAAAGTCAATATCAGTTTGCTAAATCTCTCACGTTCAAAGGCAATTTGTCTAAAAATAAACAAAACCATGGTCTCTGGATTCGCAGTGAGACAGGTGCTTCAGAATTTTCTTCTCAGAGGCATTTGCCTCAACGGAAGCTAGGGGAATGACACTTCCAATGGCCTACCACACAGCGTGTTTCTACATCCGGTACTTTTATGTCATCATACAGAAGTAAAAGTAAAAGAATGTAAACGCAGTGGCGAATTTTCAGTCTCCTAAAGAGATGTGTAAACGAAGACGCAGCGTTTTCTCTGCTGGAAGAGAACTGTGATGGTTTTAGGGGATGCCGCCTTCTTTCTACAAGGCCTTAGAGTTAACTCTGCCTCCTACATTGAGGTCCTGGAAATAATTGTTAAGACTTTGATACACAGCGTATACAATGGAAGTTCATATGAGTTTCAGTAAGACTCTGTACCATTACACGCGGCTGTAGTAACACAGGGATTGATGGCAGAAAATTTTCATGAGCGCATAACCGCTAACATTTGGCCTTAAACCATTGGACGAATACATGTGGAGCGTTGTTGAGAGAGAAGTCAATAAACACGCCCATAACACCAAAGATTCTTTGAAAGCTGCTATAGTCAGAGTCATGTCCAAAATGAAGCAGAACCAATTGATTTGAGCTTGTAGATGATTTAGATCTCATATAGCAGCAGATGTTGAAGCTGAAGGTGGCTTTATTGAATAACATTACAGAAAAGTAGGTCTATTTTTATTCGCATAGCATTTTTTGATAAATAATGTTATTATATAGCTGGGTTTTTTTTTTAATAAGCATAAATCTGTTCTCAAATATCTAACGCGCCCTGTATATATGCGACCGGCTTCTTTCGGATTCCGTCTAACAAATCAACTCACAAGGCTCTGGCCAGCCCGAGGCTATAGTAGAAGTCACTTGCCCAAAACGTCACACAGTGGGACTGAACCCGGAACCATTACGTTGGGAAGCAAGCTTCGTACCACGCAGCCACTCCTGCGCTTATGCATGTACATATGAATTTAATGAATTGGTATAATGCCTTGGAGATCTCATACGACTAAGGGCAATGTTCCAATACTACTAGTATATAGAGAAAGCATTTTCAGGAAGTGATAACCAATAAATATATTTCTTTATTGCCCACAAGGGGCTAAACACAGAGGGGACAAACAAGGACAGACAAACGGATTAAGTCGATTACATCGACCCCAGTGCGTAGCTGGTACTTTATTTATCGACCCCGAAAGGATGAACGCCAAAGTCGACCTCGGCGGAATTTGAACTCAGAACGTAACGGCAGACGAAATACCGCTAAGCATTTCGCCCGGCGCGCTAACGATTCTGCCAGCTCGCCGCCTTATTAATAATCAATAAAATAATCAATAAACAACCACGGGATGATTCCTCACATAACCGAAACGCACTTCATTAGAAAACTGAAACCTACTATCGCCCGCTATTGTGAGCTCGACACATGGCAACAAACAAGCTGCTTCTCTGAAAAGTGATAGCATATGCAACCCTCACTGTGGTAGCTACACAAAAATCCCGTTTGACGAAGAATTTTTATCTCCAAAACCGATTACAATTCAACAGTTCCATCTTACACAGCAACCAGTTTCTCTTTACATTTATTCGCTAGTTAAATATTTCTAATTTAATTGATATGTATATGAATCAATCGATCTGTCTTTCAATGTATCCATGTACCCTTCTTGCTATCCAATTATTTCTCCAAGCACATATTCCCATACACTCATCTTCACATATTCAGCTATCTAAGCATCCATAACTCTGTATGTATATACATCGATCACCCTATATATTTTTATCTATTTATCTATCTAACTATCTCTCCGTCGATATATTTATCTTCCTATCGTTTAATGTGTCAAAACGCCTACTTTATGCATCACCTCTCTTGTCAGCACGCTTAAGCTTTAAAACCTAAAGCAACAACAAATTTTTTTATTGCTATTTTTGTATTTTGTCTGTCACACTATTCTTCTGATGTAGCCGTTTTTGTTCATATGCCATAATTTCGTTGGTATCAGTTTAACACAAGACTAAGTAAACTTTTACTTTCCGTTATACTGTTTTGATACATTTTGTTTTCTTTTTTTTATCTTGTCTTTTGGTTTACATCAGTCTCTCAAAACGCTATGTGACATTTACAATATTTATCAGCAAAAGCGCTTCATTTACAATTTATGTACACACACAAGCGACCGCGTAACGCAGACACATAGTCATACAAACATATACGTTCATCTATATACATATATACATATGTATATGTATATATAAAGGAGACCAGTAGGTGGACTGTTAATGTGCTTGAAGAAGATTACATGTAATGTGTCTACTAAGACCGAATTGTTCTCAAAGGAAATTTAACGAAGTAACAAAACGTATGCGGGCAAGACAAGTGAAAATTACATAAATATATACAAAGTTATCCGCAAATTATATATACATATACATATACAATAATCCTTTGAAATCTCAGATATTTTTCCTGAATCTCCTTGTTTCTTTTAATGTGCTTGTTCCCTGGTATTAAATTTATATTAATTAATATCCAATTTTTTACCCTAATGTTTTAATTTTATATACATATGTAGATAGATAGATAGATAGATAGATAGATAGATAGATAGATAGATAGATAGATAGATACACACACACACATGCATACATACATACATACATGCATACATACATACATACATATATACATACGCGTGCGCGCACAAACATATACGGATATATAGACGGGCGGACAGACATTTACTGCTCTTTTCCTGGTTTTAGTCACTGGACTGCTACCATTCTGGACCACAGTGTTGAACGTTTTAGAGATTTATACGGCTGGTTAAATAATTTGACTGTTATACACATGTTTAATATACTAAATGTACTAAATATATACACACGCGTATACACTCATATTTATTCATATACACACGCACACATGTATCGTTATATGTGTGTCTGTATCTGTTTTGTTCTGTGTTAGAGTCTCTCAATATATCTGCGAGTGTTGATATCTGCGTGTGTGTATATCACTAAACTTATAGTTAACTTTAAATTTCAAAGTAGACAAAGAAAGTAAAATAGATAATGGCGTGTGGGGGCCGGAAACAATGAGCACAATGAGATGCATTGAGAGAGAAAAACGAGCGGTAAGTCGGTGAAAGCAGTAGTAGTAGTAGTAGTAGTAGTAGTAGTAGTAGTAGTAGTAGTAGTGGTGGTCGTGGTCGTGGTTGTCATGGTGGTCGTGATGGTCGCGGTGGCGGTAGCGGCGGCGGCGGCAGCGGCAGCAGCAGCAGCAGTAGTAGTAGTAGTAGTAGTAGTAGTAGTAGTAGTAGTAGTAGTAGTAGTAGTAGTAGTAGTAGTAGTAGTGAGAGGAAGAGGAGGAGGAAACATACAAAGAGGGAAGTAGAATTATGAGGACTAGACTTTCGAACTAGAACCAGAATATATGATTCATTAATGTTTGTAGACGCTCTGTGAAAAAGCGGTTTGTTTTAACTTTGGTTCCAATCAATGGAATCAATATCATAACAACAACAACAGCAAAAACGAAAAACACACCTAAAGCAAAACAACTGCAATACCGACACGAACAGCAAAAGCAAAAACGACGACTGCGAAGACGACCACAATAACTCGAGCAGTAATGACAATAACATGCCATCCTACTTACCAGCCGTAACCAACGTCGTTTTCAAAAGACAACAGCAGAACGACGCGTAAACTGACTAGAACAAAAGCAATTTGTCTGAAGAAACAACAGCTCCACCTATGTCTGAAATGGTGGCAAGTAATCTAGTGCAGACGAATGATTGAATAAAGGAGCTGATGATTGTATTAATGATTGTTTGTTAAATAAAATAGGATAACGGTGATGTGGTGGCTTCCATTATATTTCCTTAAACTTAACCGTTTTATTAATAATTTCAAAAAGTTCTACACAGATATCTACATACACATATATATTTGTATGTATATAGATATATGTATATATTTATATCTTCGAAACGCCGGTGTTAAAACGGGGGTAGCTGATGAAGGAAAATGTTCTCTATGTGGCTTGTGTGTTTTCTCGTCTACGTTTTGTTTGCAATGTCCTGTACCCAGATATGCACCTATACATACAGGTGGATGTTGGTATGCACATACCTGTACGTATATATGCATATACTCATTTACTATTTGTTTATATATATATATATATTTTTATATATATATATATATATATATATATATATATATATATATATATATATATAAACATATAATTTAGAGAAAAGAACCACAATTCCTGAACTCATCCATGAAAATCCACAGTCACATATAGGAAAATTTAATAAGTTAATACACTAAAAAGAACTATAATAAAATACAAAGTAATAAACATTATTTTAATAAGTATTACTTTGTATTTTATTATAGTTCTTTTATTATAATTTTTCTATATGTGACTGTGGATTTTCTTGGATGAGTTCGGGAATTGTGGTTCTTTTCTCTAATTTATATATTTATATATTATATACTGGGAAACTTAATTTCATTTTAATTTTGATAAATTAATTTAAATTGAGTTTTTACCTGTAAATTTAGATTTTTATCTCTAATATCATTATCATAATTATTATATATATATATATATATATATATATATATATATATATATATATATATATATATATATATATATATATATGGGAGAATGTACAAAAAAACAACAACAGACGAGGACAGGTGGTGTAAATAACAAAAGGATGTATTAGTATGACGCTCAGGAATACGGAAAGTCTTTGACGCTTCGAGCTACGCTCTTCAACAGAAAGAATACGGAGACAAGGAGAAAAACACGGAGAAAAAAATAAGTTATCATAATCTACAAAAGCTAATGGTAAATTGACCTGCGAACATAATCGAAATATGGAAAATATATATCAAAAGTCAGGGTATAATATGTATCCGTTTACTTGAAAAAAGAATAAAACTCTCCAAAACCACGTTCTCACACTGTATGTAAATACGCACTGAGAAAATGGCCACAGAAAGCGAAATCAATTGATACTTGGATATCTACCCTTCTGTTTGTAGATTTACAAACTGAAAGAACCGTTTTTCTAAATTTATTTGCTGCATTCTCCAAACGTGTTTACATATAGTGAGAGATACGCTGTTTTGGGGAGTTTTATTCTTCTTTCAAGCAAACAGGTACATATTGTACCCCGACTTTTAATAAAATTATATATACGTAATTCATATAATCCTCTATTTATCTCTCTATACATGTGTGTGTGTGTGTGTGTGTGTGTGTGTGTGTGTGTGTGTGTGTGTGTGTGTGTGTGTGTGTGTGTGTATCTGTTTGTGTGTATGTGTGTATACTTCAAGCCTCTTTTAGTTTCCGTCTACCGAAACCGTTCGTAAATATTTGTTCCGCCAGTGGCTATAGTAGGATACACTTGCCGAAGATTCTGTACACTGCAATTGAACACAAAATCGCACACTCAATGACAGACGAAATATCGCTGAGCATTTCGCCCGACGTGCTAACGTCTCTGCTTGTTCGCCGCCTTGTATAGAGAGTAATTCAAGTAATAAAAGTGTTTATTGAACATATCCAAAGTTTCGTACTAATCAATTACTGCATATTCATATGTTTAAACTGGAGAATTAAAGTAAAAGGTTAATTAAATATTAAGTAAATAGATTAATTTGTCCGACACAGATAAATTTAGCAGAGAATGCAAAGAGTTATGAAATATCAATATTTCTGTGTATCTTATATAGTTTAAGCAGACAGTTTGCTAACCAGTTTCTCTCTCTCTCTCTCTCTCTCTCTCTATCTATCTATCTATCTATCTATCTCTCTTTCTCGCTCTCCCCCCTCTCTCTATTTATTTAGCTATCTTCTTTTCTCAACACGTACACATTTACACACTCACGCACGCACAAGCATACTGAAATGCATATATATATGTATGTGTGTGTATGTGTGTGTGTATATATGTTATGTATATGTATATGTATATATATTTATATGTTCATATATATATAGATATCTGTGTGTGCGTGTCTGTGTGTGTGTATCTATCTATGTATCTATAGCCATATACTTATACATAAATAAATGTACATATTTGCATACATATATTTATAAACGGGTGTGTATGTACGTACATACATCATACTGCTTGACGTCAGACAGAATCGTATCTAGCATTTTCAAAATGATGGCGAGTTAATACACATACACAGAGTGTGTTTACTTCCCGATGATGCTCTTTAAATCCTCGCTTCGCTTTTTCCATCTAATTTTTTTTATTTTTCTGCATGTAATTGTAATAATATTCGACCTTGCTTTTCTGTCATTGTCATCGCTTCATGGTCCTCTTTTCTTCCCCACTCTCTCTCTCTCTCTCTCTCTCTCTCTCTCTCTCTCTCTCTCTCTCTCTCTCTCTCTCTCTCTCTCTCTCTCTCTCTCTCTCTCTCTCTCCCTCTTCCTCTCCGTCTACTAGAAGAGCGCTATTCAAAAATAGCTTTCAAACGGTCACCACTAAAGAGAAAATGGAAGAAAAGAAGACCGAAAATTACATGTTACACAAAACGCACAACCAACTTGAAAGAGGCTAATAACACACGGGCGGATGTTGATACAACTGCAACTAACAGAAACCAATGGCGTCAGTTTACTGCCCAATGAGCTCGAGAGCAATGGAGGAATTGATACTGATACACATATATAGTCACTGAGCCATTTTCGACTTCTAATCTAGCAGTGTGTGATACTCGCAAAAACTCTAAGAAACAGTTTCCTACCTGATAAACGTATGATACTTATGATAATAGCTCACATCTGTAGAGGCGCAATGGCCCAGTGGATTCGCGGTCGTAGGATCGCGGTTTCGATTCCCAAACCGGGTGTTGTGAGTGTTTATTGAGCGAAAACACCTAAAAGATCCACGAGGCTCCGGCAGGGGATGGTGGCGAACCCTGCTGTACTCTTCCACCACAACTTTCTCTCACTCTTACTTCCTGTTTCTGTTGTGCCTGTAATTCAAAGGGTCAGCCTTGTCACACTGTGTCACGCTGAATATCCCTAAGAACTACGTTAAATGTACACGTGTCTGTGGAGTGCTCAGCCACTTGCACGTTAATTTCACGCGCAGGCTGTTCCGTTGATCGGATCAACTGGAACCCTCGTCGTCGTAAGCGACGGAGGGCCAACAACAACAGCTCACATCTATTATGCAATCCAGCATAATATTCAAATTAAGTAGCATTTGTTATCTCTAAGCTGAAATGTTAATATCGAGGTGAATTTGGTCTAATGAGGAAGCTGTATCCGATTTATTTTCTAAATAGTTCTATGTTTCTTTGTTAGCTTCTGTACCATTTTACATATTTTGCACATTTTGTGCATAGGTACAGGCGTGGCTGTGTGATAAGAAGCTTGCTTCCTAACCACAGGGTTCCAGGTTCAGTCCCATTCTGTGGCACCTTGGGCAAGTGACTTCTATTATAGCTTCGGGTCGACCAAAGCTTTGTGACTGGATTTGGTAGACGGAAACTGAAAGAAGTCCATCGCATATATTTATGTGTGTGTGTGTGTGTGTCTTTGTATCTGTGTTTGTCCCCCACCATCGCTTGACAACTGATGTTGGTGTGTTTATGTCCCGTAACTTAGTGATTCGGCAATAGTTACCGATAGAAGTACTACGTTTACAAAGAATAGGATCTGAGATCGAATTCTTCGAGTAAACCATTTCAGGCGATGCTCCAGCATAACCGCAGTCAAATGACTGAAACGCGTAAAAGAATTAAAGAATAAAAAAATTAACGAGTGAAACATGTAATACTACTTCCTCAAGTAATATGACTTCTGTGTCGCTTTCATATGGTCATCATCATCTCTGATCTGTCAAGAGTCGTCTTCTATACTTGACAATATTTAATATAATATTAGTCATTGCGGGAAAGTGGTGAGCTGGCAAAAACGTTAGCGCGCCGGGCGAAATACTTATCGATATTTCGTCTGTCTTTACGTTCTGAGTTCAAATTCCGCCGAGGTCGACTTTGCCATTCGTCCTTTTGAGGTCGATAAAATTAAGTACAAGTTGCGTACTGGGGTCGATCTAATCGACTGGTCACCTCCCCCAAAATTTCGAGCCATGTGTCTAGAGTAGAAAAGAATATTTATTAGTCAATGGGAGTTGTATGGTGAGGAGCTTCCCAACTGCATCCTTTCAGGTTCAGTCACACTGTGTGACATCTTGGGCAAGTGTCTTCTGCTAGAGGCTCGAATTGGTCAAAGCCTTGTTAGTAAATTCACTAAACGGAAACTGAACGAATCCCGTCGTAGATATGTATGTCGTTGATTTGTATTTGTCCTGCACTACCTCTTGGGAATTTTTGTTGGTTTGTTTACGTCTGTAACTTAGCGGTTCCGTAAAAGAGACCGAGAGAATATGTACCAAGCTTTAAAACAATATGTACTGGGGTCTCTTGGTTTAAAATCTTCTAAGGTCCTACCCCAGTAGTGAGATAAATAAACAAATACTCACTAATTTTGTTTTGCCCTCTTCTCATAACTATTCCTGTTTACTTCATTATATTTTCCCTCTATGATAAATATGTTAATACTCACTGAATAAGCTGTTTCCATGCAATTTTTCCATAAAAAAATTATTCTCGTACATCAATTATTCTGTACAGTCTTGCATATTTAATTATTGATTTCTAATTTCACTTCTTCAACAATTCAGCGAAGTGTACTCTGTTTCACTGATGAGGTTATAATAAGAAACATGCCTAACGCTAATTTCTAAAACTGCTCGAAATAATTACATAATGCTAGTCCAGTGGCTTAAAAATGTTCTTTTGTTTTAATCGCTCCATAATTATTTCTAGCTAGTTTTGTAATTCTCGCTGCATCAAATATGTTAACGCTAACCTAATTATATTTTAGTACAGATGTTGTATGTAAGATATGTAATCTCTAAAGAAGTTCATTTTTCTACGCTAACAAATGCATAATACGTTACATTCACGGAAGCAATACTTCCTTCACTACTTCAAAAGCGGCGTGCACTGTATGCCTTCCTTGCTGATTAGTTTATAATAAAATTAGCCCAAACATACCTGGTACAGTCGTCCTTACTCGCCGATATAATTCAATAAGTGGAATCATTAGGTAATATTGTTCTATTACTCACCACTTAATTACTTCCATTTGTTTACTTAATTGTTCATTTCATCTTCTTTACCTGCTTAATCATGGAAGGGTCAATGAAGCAGAGTTCTCAAGGACGATGATGAACTGTTTCCAACTGACCCGGCTGGGTACCCAACCGAGACAAACCGAACTGGTCTAACTCTAGGTCTGCTACCCGTTGGTTTTGCCCGTAAAACCTGTCCAGCTATTCTTTTCCGAGACATTCTTACCACATGTCCGAATTATATGAGCTGTGTCTTCTCAGTTCGGAGAAGTAACAGCTCTACCTGAAGCGCCCCTCTGATGCCCGCATAAAAGTTTGGCTAATATTTGTTGTTGGCACTCCGTCGCTTACGACGACGAGGGTTCCAGTTGATCCGATCAAAGGACCAGCCTGCTCGTGAAATTAACATGCAAGTGGCTGAGCACTCCACAGACACGTGTACCCTCTTGTAGTTCTCGGGGATATTCAGCGTGACACAGTGTGACAAGGCTGACCCTTTGAATTACAGGCACAACAGAAACAGGAAGTAAGAGTGAGAGAAAGTTGTGGTGGAAGAGTACAGCAGGGTTCGCCACCATCCCCTGCCGGAGCCTCGTGGAGCTTTAGGTGTTTTCGCTCAATAAACACTCACAACGCCCGGTGTGGGAATTGAAACCGCGATCCTATGACC
>NC_142930.1:151618766-151626266 GCF_046866305.1 Octopus bimaculoides
ACAAAAATAACAGTCTAAAATGACTCGAAATCCCCAAATACTTTTGATTAGAGGTACATTGAAAATCTGTTAAACAAATCAGGGACTTCTTGTTTGAGACTCCAGGGCAGAAAGCATGCATACAAGCAGATATGCATATTGAATGCATACATAGGAATACATCTAAGCAGTAATGAAACACACATACGCTTCTGTTGCGCCGCTGTGTGGTAGGAAGCTTACTTCCTAACCACATGGTCCTGGGTTCAGTCCCACTGCGTGACACCTTGGGCAGGTGTCTTCTACTTTAGATTCGGACCGACTACAGCCTTGAGTAGATTTGTTAGATGGAAACTGGAGGAAACCCGTCGTATATATGTGTGTCTAGGTGTGTGTGTCTTTGTATGTGTGTTTGTCCCCGTCCATAATAACCACCATCTCTTGACAACTGATGTTGGTGTGTTTATATGACCGTAACTTAACGGTTCGGCAAAAATGACTTGTAGAATAGGTACTAGGGTTACAAAGTACGTGTTTTGGGTTCAATTCTGTCGAGTCGATTAAACCCCTTCACAGCAGTGCTCCAGCATGGCTGCAGTCAAATATCTGCAACGTGTAAAAAGAGTAAAACAAAGCATGCTCATACACACGTTCACATAAGTCTATGTTCGTAACCAAAGTTTCAATTAATTACATACTGCGATAGCTACCTTTATTGTTAGTGACTAACTCGATTTCTGTAAAGGAAAAAATCTTAGATGCATGCATACGTATATATATTCGCAGCCAAATATATGCTTGGACAAGACTATTGCCCGCTTTCATATGTTCTTTGCTTTTGAAGATGAATTTATAGTCTAAATACCGTCTCTCAAAGCTGTATTCATGCATTCATTCTTGTATAGGCCTCGTCTGTTTTCATATAACACGCAAAGAGTAAGGATATGCTTTCATAACGGCTCTCATTTTACGTTTATTTACGTAGTTATTAGTAAAGATCTTGTTTTTTCTAAAGTTACTAAAAATTTATATAAGTTTATGAAAGAATATATTATATATTTCTACGAAGTTCGGCAGTGTCTAACATGTATACATACATGTACACACGCACACATACACACAAATATATATGTATAAATACATAATACATACAGACATTTGTGTGTGTGTGTGTGTGTGTGTGTATATATATGTGTGTGTGTGTGTGTGTGTGTGTGTATAAATGAAAAATGCAAAACGTATATGAAGGACAGACACAGAAGGACCCTAATTCCTCTTCCATTATCGACCGAAAAATACTGATACTCAGTTTGATATATGTTATATATATATATATATATATATATAATATTGAAGAAATTGGAGTGGAGAAGAGAGAGTACGGTTGGCCATTTGTTTATTATTCGTTACAATTGTTTCGACGCAACGTAGTTCTCCAAGAATACAGGTATTTAATTATGCACTGCTTGTTTGCATAATGAGATCTAGTTGTGTTTCCTCAGGCGATATACAATTCTTGTCTCCGTTAGTTTGAAATCGCCGACTTCGAGGCCACCTCCCCTGTTCGTAGTGGTTTGAATTTCATTGCGGTTGAAATGTCTATGGTAAAAGGTAGTAAATGGTACAGGCTAGACTTTAAGTGGGATTGTCTTCTATTTCGTTGTAGTTAAGATTTGTTCTTCGTGGATGGTTGAAGATCCTACTCTGACATTTAGTATTCAATGGTCGGATAAATACACACATACACACAGACTCGCACATAGTTTCTCACGCACAAACCTACTTATAAATGCCCATGTACACATACATGCATTCACATATACATATAGACGCATAAATTCCCGCACACACGCGTATATACATACCCAAATTTAGGCAACCATATATGCATACATTTATCACATGCATACATGTGCATACATATATATGTACCCCGATCAACATGTATACTTATGCACTTATACATATATATACATATATATATATATATATATATATATATATGTATATATATATATATATATATATATATATATATATATATATATATATATATATCCTCTCGCATTTGTGGGTATATATACATATCCACATTCGTACACATAGATAAGCAAGTAAACCTACAACTTTGACTTGTACATACATATACACACATATAAATCTATATAAACATTTAGATATACACATCTCTACTTTTCGCCAACCTTGCGAGCTATCACAAATCAATCCCATAGATGTAAATATATATATAGAGAGAGAGAGTTATTAATATTTCTAAGTCTCTCTAAAGGAGACTACGACAGCGGTACTGGAAATTAATAGTTATCGCCAAGCCAACATGGCAGTCCCAAAATTAGGACGAAAGCTGCCGTGAATTAGCTCCAAGAAGCCATCGCCTCTAGCTAGCTATGTGACACACGAAACCTGTGTCCTTTATAACCTTCGAACAGGGGAGGTCAGCAGTGTTGCCCCTTGTCAATGCAGAGCAGCCAAGCCCTAGCCAGGCGGCGCTGCTGACTATCTGTTCGATAGATTCCACTGAAATTAGATAAATAACTTTCGAACAGATAGTCAGCAGCGCCGCCTGGCTAGGGCTTGGCTGCTCTGCATTGACAAGGGGCAACACCCTGAAACTAGTCTGCAGATGCCAAACCAGCAGGGGGACACTGCTGACCTCCCCTGTTCGAAGGTTATAAAGGACACAGGTTTCGTGTGTCACATAGCTAGCTAGAGGCGATGGCTTCTTGGAGCTAATTCACGGCAGCTTTCGTCCTAATTTTGGGACTGCCATGTTGGCTTGGCGATAACTATTAATATATATATATATATATATATATATATATATATATATATACATATATATATATATATATATATATATATATATATATATATATATATATATATATATATATATATATATATATATATATATATATATATATATATATATATATATTATATATATATATATATATATACACACGTATATACATACACATACGACGTGGTTGTGTGGTAACAAGTTTCGTTGCTAAGGACAGAGCTGCGGGTTCTATCCTACTGCGTGGTACCTTGTGAGTGGTTTCGGTAGACGGAAGCTGAAAGGAGCTCATGGTATACATGTGTGTGTTTATATATGTATGTGTGTGAGCCTTCATGTTTGTGTTTTGGACGGAGAGTGTTATGTATCTGTATTTGACCCCATCACCGCAAGACAACCGGTGCTGGTGTGTTTACGTCCCTATCAGTGCGGTTCGTAGGTATTATAACAGCCATACTGCCTCAGCATTAATAAGGCAAAAAGGCGCAAAGTTATATTCAGAAGGCTAATAATATAGGCACAAGAGTGGCTGTGCGGTAAGTAGTTTGCTTACCAACCACATGGTTCCGGGCTCAGTCCCACTGTATGGTACATTGGGCAAGTATCTTCTACTTTAGCCTCGGGCCGACTAAAGCCGTGTGTGTGAACTTGTTAGACGGAAACTGAAAGAAGTCCATCGTATATATATATGCGTGAGTGTGTATGTTTATGTGTCTGTGTTTGTCCCCCCACCATCGTTTGACAACCGACGCTGGTGTGTTTACGTCCCCATAACTTAGCGGTTCGGCAAAATAGACCGATAGAATAAGTACTAAGCTTACAAAGGAAAAGTCCTGGGGTCGATTTATTCAAATGACTGAAACAAATAAAAGCGTAGTAGAATATATGTACACAACTCACTTGCCTATTGATGAGACCGAGTAAGCAATGAAAACACAGCTCTATGTCAGCGATAAACGAATATACATTTTAATATCTATACCGATATGGGAGTCAGTGGGCAGAGTTGTTAGAATGTGGTAACAATTCGGGTTTTCTGCTTCTAAATCCCGTCGGCATCGATAAATAATTTATTAGACATGTACCTGATGCTTCATCTTTTCCTTTGTCTCGCCTTTTCTCTCTTTCTAGAAGCGATCGACTGTGAGCAGACCTGGAACGGAATGGTTTACAAACTTTGAAATCATTAGGCTTAAAAAGACCCGAGACACGCCGGATGTTGAGTTAGTGGCAATATAAGTCGACCAATGAGTTAATGGTATGGTAATAATTCTTGCTTACTATCGTATTTGGTACGTGCATGAACGCTTGCTTGTATATTAGAGTACATTATTTTTGTTCTACTGTAGAGTGTGGAGCATTTTGCAGCTATTACGCATATATACGTACATATAATTAGTATGCGTGTCTGTGTGTTTATTCCACACACAGACACACACATACGCACACACGTATACATATGTATATATATATATATATATATATATATATATATATATATATATATATATATATATATATATATATATATATATATATATATATATACATACATATATATATATATATATGTGTATATATATATATATATATATATATATATATATATATGTATATATATATATATATATATATATATATATATATATATATATATATATATATATATATATATATATATATATATATATATATATATATATATGCATCTACAGACATGTATACATTTATATATATAGACAAACAAAGAGAGAAGTAGAAGCAGAAACAGAAACATAGGTATAAATGCTATTTATGCCTACGCACCAATATCTACACATTCATGAATCTAACTGGAAGTACATTTTTATATACAGACGTAGTTATATACAGATACATACACAGATCTACACATGTCTTTATATTTACATATACATATATGTATATTCATTGATACGTACATTTAC
The DNA here is from genome assembly GCF_046866305.1 of Octopus bimaculoides. Classification (NCBI taxonomy): domain Eukaryota; kingdom Metazoa; phylum Mollusca; class Cephalopoda; order Octopoda; family Octopodidae; genus Octopus; species Octopus bimaculoides. The sequence continues at coordinate 151,623,516 of NC_142930.1, forward strand.
AGAGACACACACACGAATACACACACATACACACCATATACGTACTGAGCAATTTGCTTAAATACATACAGTGTTAGTGAATTGAATTTCTTTAAAAATACAACGATACCCTCTCTGCTGATATGTATCTGTGTGTAAATAAGTATGTATGTGAATATGTATATACACATACATACACATAACTGTATACATGCATAAATACATACATACATACATACATACATACATACTTACATACATTCAAGCATAGGTATGTATATATTATTTTTCTCTTTTATATTTTCTTTCTTCTCACTTCCATTTGTTTCCTTTCACAACATTCAACTAAGTAAATATTTTACTTTCATTTCTGTGTAAACGTTGGATGGACGTTGAAACACGTCATTTTAAAATAAATAGATGCGAAGAAGAAGGAAAGAAATGAAAAAGGAACAAAACAAGTAAAACAAGGACAAAATAACTACGAAGAAACAAAATGCAAAAGCAACCGTGCACGAACGAAAACGAGACTCGGGGAAAAATTACGTCCAATTATTTTCACTTTTATTTCGAATATATTTTATTTAATAATATTTCTGTTTAGTTTTCGTTTTTTGCTTTTGTTTTCTTTTTCTTTAGTTTCCTCTTTTCGTTTGTAGTGTTTTTATTATTCTGGGATGACGTAGTCTTATCAATTTGTACACTCGTTTATTTAAGATTGCTATCAGATGAGAACATTGAAAACGAAAACCTCACCATCATCGTCGCCCTCCTCCTCATCATCATCATTATTATTATCATCATCACCATCAGCAGGAGCAACGGGTTCTAGAACAACTTCATAAATATTAGCACCATGAACACCAGACATTACAATATTAGTATCGACAGCAACACCAACATTAGCAACAACAACAATAATATCAACATATATAACAGCAGCAACAACAAAAACAACTTCTTCCATAAACGGAACAGTGCAGCAGATGTTCGAGAGAAAATGTGTCTCACTATCAACCGAATGGTTAGTGTTTCCTATGCTGCCACCATAGTAAACATACATCAATCTCGTTGACCACACGAATTTAGCTCTCAGAAAGAAAAAAAATACAGGATAAAAGTATTTTTAATATACAGAAACGTAAATACAATAAGTTGGCAGAATCGTTAGCTCGCTAGGCGTAATACGTAACGGTATTTCGCGTTCTAAGGTCAAATTCTTCCGAGGTCGACTTTGCCTTTCAGTATTGGCTTCGATGTCATCGACTTACCCTCTTCCCCGAAGCTGCTGCCAAAATTTGAAATCAATATATAGAGATGTGAAATTGTTCTTTGCAAATATATATACTGTTTTTAATTTTTAACTCTTGGTCACGTTCAGCTTCAAAGAGTAAATCGTGTTTACATCATGTGATTTAGCTCCTCGTTTCACTTAATATTTGTAGAGGTGGAAATGATTTGACAAATGATGCAGCTACTTTCTTTGTGACTGCAACATTCATGCTGTGAGCTGGTGTGAGGCCCTCTTTGCAGTTTGAATTTTTCGCGGAACCACCGTCCTGAGTCTGCCGGTAATTTGGAATGTCATGAGGTGCATGATGTCCTTTCAAATTAGGCATAAAGAATCTGACTCCTTTTATTCTATAGTGACTACGATCGACAGTGTTCAGAAAATACTCTGAACTTCTAAACGTTCACCTCAGCAATGTCTGCCTGAGGATTTTCCAGCAGGGATTATGAAGATTTTCCAAAAGAATGGAGTAACAATACCACTGGGTAATAAGTTAAGAATAATATCTACAAGATCAGTAGTGCCGTCAGGGGAGTTCCTTGATTTGTGCAGAATGGCGACTATGTAGATTGATTTGCCGGCTCCGTTTGTTAGGAGTGTTCACTGCCAGATGACTATAATATAAAGTGATGTGTTGAAGGCATGATTAAAATGATTGAGGTGAGGTTTTTGTCTCCAGCTAAGCCTTCATTAAAAGTCATTGACAGAGGAAGATGCGGATGAAAGAAAAGTGCAGTACTCTGGTAAAAATGTTCGTAAGAGAAGAGCACAATGTAAGTTACGGAGCCAACCTTTGACACGCAGCTGTAGGGAGAAGGTCTCTAGAAATGATTATAAGTAACTTCGCTTTTTATTCATGTTAATCCAGCATAAGAGGAAACTCAGATTCACTCTTCATGATTATACATCTACTGGAAATATTTAATTTAATTTTATTCTATATTTTCAATGTTGTGTTGGTAACCTATGGAAAACTTGACTGCCTTTCTTGACGGATCAGCTTCCACTGTGCTAGAGGTTAATCGTTTTTTGGCTTTCTTGATTGATGTGTGACTATGATGTGAGGATAACTGGTAGTTAGTCCATGAAAATTTGATGAATTGCTTGCCAAATGACTGTAACAGACTAGTGTGAAGGTGTGAAGTTTAGAAGATGATATGGTGGGAGGGACGTTGCAGTATGTGTATGGGTGGGAAATATTTAGAATATAAAGGAATGCAGTTAAGTTGATATTAAGTTTAAGCTATTAGTAAATATATTATTAGACAATGAGGACGTGTTGCATGCCTGGGAGTCTCTTCAGTGTTTTGTTTGTAAGATCATTAAATTGCTGAACGTTAGAGAGGCATAATCTGATGGGATAGTCACTTACCTTACTGTTATATATGCGTGTAACTATGTGTGTGTATTAGTGTGTGTGTGTGTGTGTGTGTGTGTGTGTGTGTGTGTGTGTGTGTGTGTGTGCATGCTAGTGTGTGTGT
>NC_142930.1:151631266-151678766 GCF_046866305.1 Octopus bimaculoides
GTCCGCTTCAAACACATTGTGTAACATACAATGTCATATATAAATGCACCGTGAGAAATCTATTACATAACTCTACTGCTACATACATAGGTGCAACTAAAAACTTCAAACATCGCTACGCAGCCCATTTGCACTCATTTAGATACGACAAACACAGTAAATCTACAACATTAGCCAATCATATTCATCACCTCAAAAGCACAAATACCCAATACACCTTAAAATGGTCCATCTTAGATTCTGGAACTCCATACCAGGGCCAGCGTTCCAACTGCAAGCTTTGCCTAACGGGGGCGTTCCATATTTTTTTTTAAAATACAATTCTCCCACTCTATTTAATCGATATAACGAAGCGTTTAGAGCGGTGAACTGCAATCACCGCTCTTTCCACACATTTAAGTTCTGTCACAATCAAAATTGCACAAACGATCACGCAACATAATCACACGACCCCCCATAGGCAACCTATTCAACCTGGCACAAACATCCATCCTTTACTATCTTTTGAATAGGATTATTTCCTTTCGATCATATCACCACATATATATATACCCCCAAATCTATTTCTTCTACTCTCTAATTCGCAACATCACCACCTACGCATACAGACTACGTCACTTCTTTCGATCCCTTTCCACCGTCTATAAATAGGTTTGGCTGCATTCTAGAATATGATACTACTAACTACCTTTCCCACCCATTTCTCCCTTTATCTCTGTCCTTGGTTTATCACTCATACCCCCACCACCTATATACTACATACACGCATTCCTTCCTACTCACTAGACCTTTTAACCTCATCCCCCCCATTCCTCCTTCACTCTATATGCTCATCGCCTCTATCCTGTAAGATCAACTGACCATGAAAATATACCGCTACCTTCCTCCACCTCTACCTCTCCTCTATCCCCTTTCACATTCTGTCTTCATGACTTGACCTAATTACCGCTCACTTTTCATTTGACTTGACCATTCTTCAAGTAAACAAGCAAAAATCCATCGCAGTATGGCATATATTCACCTCTGCTATCTATGCTGTATCAACCTTCGCTCCAACATCTATTTCCGGTTTATCCCCACAACGATTACTTTACACGGATTTTTACACGGATATTTACTACTGGAATGAAACTACACTTCAAGTACTGTTCTCTCTTTTTTTCAGCGCATCACATTCTTTACCACTTCATACTAAAAATATCCGCCTATGGATATAATAATAGATTCCTTTATTTTTTCTGTCTCCGATGAAGGGAAGTACTGGATCTTCCCAGAAACAGCTGTAAGACTCTATCCATAAAATACTTCTCCAACCTTACCATTGCTCTCTTTATCTTTTTATTTTTATATATTTACATATACACACGCTAATACACGACTTATAATCCCCAATCCTGTTCATACAACGACTGGGGTAAACTAGTCGGTATACAGCACTTACTCGGTATTACCTGTATCCTCTTGGGTTTGGTTAAATCCAATACCCTCCTCAACCTTATATATATATATATATATATATATATATATATATACGTACATGTATGTATATATATATATATATATATATATATATATATATATATATATATATATATATATATATATACGTACATGTATGTATATATATATATAATATATATATTTATACATATATATATATACATATATATATATATATATGTATGTATATGTATGTATATCTACATATATATATTTGTATGTATATGTATATGTATACATATATATATATATACATATATATATATTCACGGGTATCTTCATCAAAGGAACGAATTAGTCATTTAATCATACGCAAAGGCAGAGAAAGCTTACATTGTGTATATGCATATAGATGTTTGTGTGCGTGTGCGTGCGCGTGTGCGTGTGCGTGTCTGTGTGCCTGTGTTGTGTGATTGATTAACATTTTTGGGACGTCTGCAAGTATGCGTATAGGTATGTGTTTATGCATTTATATAATAGACATTTACGAAAGAGCGTAAACAGTGTGCATCTTTCTCTCTCTAACGATATATGTATACATATATATATATATATATATATATATATATATATATATATATATATATATATATATATATATATATATATATATATAAATATATATATATATATATATATATATATATATATATATATATATATATATATATATATATATGTATGTATGTATGTATGTATGTATATACACACACACATATTCGTACAATTGCTTTGTGTATGTGTTTAATCTGTGTGTGCATGTAGGTGTGTGTGCGTTTGAGTGCGTGGTTTTATAACCATCTACGTAAACAAATGAAAGTATGCTGGAATATTTAAAGTGTACGTTTGATTCTTAACTCTACATTTTTAAATGGAAATAAAACAAAGAATCTTGCAGAGAGAAAAAGAAATAATATAAAGATAAACTACGAAGAGAATATAACGGAAAGAATTTCAATTCTATAGTTCTTTCCTGCAAATTCTGCTTGTTAATCAAAGACTTCAGCATTAATTTTATTCACTGATATCTTTTAGGTGTTCTTGACATTATTTTTTAAAACTATTTAATTCTTTACTTTATTTAATTTTCGATATTATGAATAAATAAACATTACATTTCCATTCTTAGAGAATCCTGAATCTAAAACTTCTATAAAAGTCAATTTATACACACACACACACACACACACACACACACACACACACACACACACACACACACACACACACACACACACACACACACACATACACATACATACATTCATACATGGACACATACATTCATGCATGAAAACATACATATATGTATGAGTGTATATAATTTTATTTTTTAGCTTTTTTGATGAATATGTATCTTTGTGCGTTTTCTTTGATATCTTTTTTTTTTATTAGATTTCCGTTCTTATTTCATATTAATTTATTTTTAATTTACAGAATTTCCAAAATTCCAAAGTTAGAAAATAAAAAAGCAACAATCAGGCTCTCTATTGAATACATTTGATTTTATTAAGACAACCGTTAGAACTATTAGCAAAGATTGTTTGATTTTGTTTTTGTATTGCTAAAGTTTTTTTGTTTTTTTCTTTTTTCTCTGTTTCAGTAATTCAATCTGCAAAAGACATATTATTGCCAGCAGGCAAGATAATAGGAAATAATAATAATAATAATAATAATAATAATAATAATAATAATAATAATAATTTATTATTATTATTATTATTATTATTATTACAACTTCATGTGCAACGACAGAAAAAAATAACAAAACCGACAACAAAAACGACAACAGAAACAGCAAGATCAACGACAAAACAACAACAATAACAACAACAACAACAACAACAACAACAATAATAATAATAATAATATGAAGAGGTTCAAGAATTCGAAGAACTAAGACAAGTATAAGTGAAGGAAGCAAACATTAAAAAATAGGAAATAGAAAAGTAAAATCACTTTTATTTTCGTGTTTTTCAACTTCTTAAATGACATTTTCCTTGCACGTTAAAGTTACATTTGAAGTAATGTCTTTGTGATTTTAAGTGTTAATAAAATGGAAGAGAGATGTTCCGTATCATATGTATATTTATAGAATATTCCCATATACACCTATTGCGCATAATATATTTGCATTGTAGAGGAGCGTGGCCTAATTGTTGCTTGAGAGATTCACATGTTCGAGGGTTCGATTTCTGGACTGAGTGGCTTGTTGCGTGCTAGGATAAATGAATTCGTTTTATGCTCCTCCAGTCTAAACATTCACAAATGATTACCAGCACAGTTTTGGTGCAGCACAGCTCTCTGTCTCCAGTCTTTACGTGCGTCCTGGATTTTCCTCTCCTCAAATGTTTGTGTGTCTGGTAGCGACAACAAAGGCAATTAACGAAAGCTTGTCATCAGTCGTCAAACCATATTCACTTTCTCGCTATGATTTATTTCATTCTTCTGCTGGCATGTTACATTTATACAAGTAATAGTAATTGCAACAACAAGCAAGACAACATCAAATTAACAATTATACTAGTAAATACTACTGACATTACTACAAGGCTTTGCTGTAGATTAATTAAGAACTGCGGCATTAGAATATTTGTACTATAGTGAATAGCATGTACACATTTCACATTGTACTTTTATATTCATTGGAATACAACACTTTATCATTCAAAGCGAAATTGCAGGCTTGTTATTGCATCTAAGAGTTTTGAAAATCTTAAAATTATATTTTTAAAATGTTATGAACGCAATGTTTAATTCTAAATTCAATGTCATGATAACTATCCTTTATAATATACAAACTAAACGCTTGTCTGTGTTTATTCCGGTGCTGGAGGCGGCCAGCGGGCACTATTGTTACCGCGCCGGTCATGACACGCATGTACAAACATGCATATATATATATATATATATGTATATATATATATATATATATATATATATATATATATATATATATATATATATATATATATATATGTATATATATATATATATATATATATATATATGCATACCACCTGTCTTCGTTTTTTGTCTTGTTTTTTTTGTGAATTCTCCCTATATATATATATATATATATGAGAGTGATAGTACTATCAAAATACCATCCCTTGTGGCAGCGAAATTTGAAAGCAGGATATCAAACTAACCAGCATTACTTTTGCTGACCTAGCCAAGGTAAAGACGATGTTATTGTTCACTGGAATTATTTCCTCTCATGCTTGTATTAATTTTGTGACTATTCTTTGGCACAGAAGTATTATTTTCACTTCTACTTTTAGTGAAGCAGGTGCTCAGGTACTACTCTTGTATATATACGTATGTGTGTATGCATGTATATATATATATATATATGTGTGTGTGAGTGTGTGAGTGTGTGTGTGTGTGTGTGTGTGTGTGTGTGTGTGTGTGTGTGTGTGTGTGTGTGTGTGTGTGTGTGTATCGGATCATTAGTATATATATTTAAAAGAAAAGATGTTTCTCTGTATGTCCTGTTAGGCATGGCCAGTGATACACTTTGACTGGTTATTGCGTTTTCTAGACTGGAGTACGTTCTTATGCGCATGCGCGAAACCAAAGATTATCGTCAACGCTATTTGAAGTTTTTACTTCGCTATTCAATCTTACAATCTATTCATACGATTTTTTTTTTTGCTTTTGTGATATAAACTATTGCATAGTGTTTACTCAGCAGAATCATGATGTAAGCACGTGCTTAAGCCCCTCATAACTTTTTTTTATTTTCATGAATTTTTACAAAATTGTTTCGATTGTCTTCTGCATAATGCAATTGATACGATTATGCAAAAAACATAATTGCTTTTTTTTTTAATCCGCCCCAACCTCCCACCTAATTGTTTCTTTTTTTTTTTAATTCGTGGTTTTAAAATACGGACAATCTAAATCTATCTTTCGATTTTCTTTATAATATCCAACTAAATTTTTAAATACTTCAAAATCAAAATTGCGTAAATATGTGTACCAGAAACAGTAGATAAAATTTAAGGAAATAGATTTTTGGGAGATCTCTTACTATGACAGAATTTTATTCCATTATTCTAATATCTTCTGAAACTTATATATATATACATGTATAAATGCATATAGAAATATATAGAAATATATACACACATATACATTTTTAGAGATTTAGTTTTATATATATCGTGGTATATATATATATATATATATATATATATATATATATATATATATATATATATATATATATATATATAATCATAAATATACAGGGTTTAGCTTGAGTTGCTTCTCTAGCATACTGAAAATTTAGAAATAGCAGTCAAAGAACTACTGATTCCAAACTACAAATTTTTTCTCTAACGGATGGCGAATTTTATATTTTATATTTTATATTATATATTTTATATTTTATATTTTATATTTTATATTGATGCCTCTAAGTTGGATGGTTAAACTGTAATCCCTTCATACGGGACTTTTTTTATACGGGACTATTTGTGACGCACATGGAATAGATTCTTTGGAGTGAAGTGTTTTGAACTCACTAGCCGATAAATTCGTAAGTGCCTTTCCCCACGTTGGATTTTGGTGTCGCATCGCCAAAATTACCGTGAGTTTTTTAGAGACACTTTCAAATTTATCAGAATATTGGGCTGAATAGCGGAATAGAGTAACTTCATACTCTTAACCGTGAAACGTCGTATCCAATTAACTAAAGGCAGGTTTGTTTTTGCTTTTCTCTTCTGTTTTTTGTTCTGTGTGTGCCATAAATATCGCCATCCGTTAGAGAAAAAATTTGTAGTTTGGAATCAGTAGTTCTTTGACTGGTATTTCTAAATTTTCAGTATGTTGGAGAAGCAACTCAAGCTAATCCCTGTATATTTATGATTATAAATGGTTTTACCGATAAAGGTCTTTTCATACTGAACTACTTGGCAAAATTGTTAATTATTAATTTTATTACTAATTGACGATTCCTGTCCTATATCTATCTATCTATATATATATATATATATATATATATATATATATATATAGAGAGAGAGAGAGAGAGAGAGAGAGATAGATAGATAGATAGATAGATAGATAGATAGATAGATAGATAGATAGATTTAGATATAGATTTAGATGTTTCGGCATATCTACACAATTGTGCCGCAAAGATTTGTTTCTTCATAACTTTGAGAAAATTAAATATTTCTTAATATTTTCTACAAATATGCTTCAGATCGCGTAGATTCCGATTAAATTGGAATTCACTGTGAATTCATTTGACTGCAACCGTGATGGTGCACCGCCTTAAAAAATGTTAGTCGATGAAATCGACCCTAGGTCTTATTCGTTGTAGGTTTAGTACTTATTCTATCGGTTTCTCTTGCCGAATCGCTAGATTTATGGAGCAGCACCGATTGTCAAGCGATGGCGAGGGGACAAACACAGACACACATAAATATATAGATATGCATGTATAAATATTCGACGGGCTTCTTTCAGTTTTCGCTTACCAGATTCACTCACAAGGCTTTTGTCGGCCCGAGGCTAGAGTAGAAGACACTTGCCCACGGTGCAACGCAGTGGGACTGAGCCTGGAACCATGTAGTTGGGAAGCAAGCTTCTTATCACACAACCACGCCTGTGCCTGTATGTATGTATGTATGTATGTATGTATGTATGCATGTATGTATGTATGTATGTATGTATGTATGTATATGGCAAATCTCTATATTCTCTGTCGATCAACCGATCGATTGATAAGATTGAAACACGTACACACGTAAGAAGTATATCTGAAACACCTGTACGCCTAAGATAAATAAATAAATGTATATAATTCGTTATGTGTCTACTTCACATATATATATATATATGCGGTGTTATATATATGTATCATGTATGTTTAAATACGTGTGTGTATGTGTACGTATGTACGGATACGTGTGCTCGCGCTGCGTATGTGTTTATAAATCTCTTCTCGTTTAATTCTGTTTTCTCTTTTGCATCCCTGTGACTTATCCCCCAATGCATTCTTCACACATACAAACTTAAGCTCCTCCACTACATTCAACTGCTTCTCATTCTCCCTTCTGCCTTTGTATCTCTCCCTCTCTCTTTCCCCCTCTCTCTCTTCCCCCCTCTCTCTCTCTCTCTTTCTCTCTATGCATCTATTTTTCACTCTGTACCCACCTCTCACTCTATCAATCTTTTCTACCTGTCTCTACCACCGTCTCTTCCTATCATTCATTTTTCTTCCTTCCATTCCTTCCCTCACATCTTTATTTCACTCTAACTGTTATCACAATTATTTTTCCTTCATTCCTCCCTCTTTTTATTTCTGTTTCTTCCTATAAAATTTATTCACCAAACCAAAACAAAATTGCTCGAAACAATAATAAAGGATGATCGGCCGCACACCACCCACAACAAATGACCCGCTTCAGTCACTTTCTTCTCATTCTTCATCCATACTCCTTTATCTCTCTTTAAATGCTGTCTTTAAGACATACGTACAGCGCACATCGTATACAGGAAAATGTAAAACGTAATTTGTTCCAATCACCACTGACAGCATGACCACATCGTGGAAACCAGCTTTTCATTATGATTCATTCATTCATCATACCCACCCCTTCTTTGACGTATACCATACATTTTTCGAAATTTCTCTTCAGCTCACAAGGCCGACTCCAATTTTTCACGTATAATTTATGACTATTATCTCATTTATCATTTTCTCAAAACATCTTTCTACTACACACAACATACCGTCAAATTATTTATATGTAATATGTACGCTTGTATATACGTATAAGTATGCGTGTGTATACATATATATAAATAAATATATATATATATATAATATTCTATTTGTTCATTTTATAACATACCTCTATGTCTACGAATGCATACACACACTATCGCATACATTTATACATGTACCTTATATACAATATATTAGATATTAGATATTATATATATGTGCATATATATATATATATATATATATATATATATATATATATATATATATATATATATACTGTATATATTGGGTTATCCCATAAATAATGCGGTTTTTTTAATTGCATGAACTAAAAGTACTTGCCTTAAAAGCATGTAGTAATTTTACCTTGTCCTTACCCTTAGTCCGAGTTTTGAAGAGTGCAATTCGATTTTATATGTGGATCGGATAATAAGCGTAAGCCAATGTCAACGGTGGTTCCAGAAATTCCGAACCGGAAACTACAGCCTAAAAAAAGGTGCCTCGTCCTGGAAGAACTGTAGAGCTCGACGGGGACGTCCTGCAAATCCTGGTGGAACAAAATCCCATCGTAACTGTTGAGGATCTAACAGAGAAGCTTGGATTTGCCCATTCAATCATTCATCGACACCTGTGTGCCATCGTAAAAGTCAGGGAATTGGGTCAATGGGTTCCTCACAAACTTTCTGAGTCTAATCACGCGCAGAGAGGGAGCATGTGCTCTTCTTGGCTGTCATGCCTCACGAATGAAACGTTTTTTGGATCGAATAGTGACTGGTGACGAGAAATGGTTTTCTCTCAAAATTTCAAGCGCCGAAGACAGTGGGTAAGGAAAGGAGAAACACCGTCACTACAGGCTAAAGAAGGACTTCACCCACGCAAGGTTTTGTCATCTGTTTGGTAGGATATGAAAGGTTTAGTCCACTTTGAACTTTTAAACCCAAACCGAACGATATCAAAGGGATCTACCGATAGCAGCTTGACAGGCTTAAGTCAGCGCTAGAAGCAAAATGATCATCTTTGGTTTCAAGACGAAAGGTGTTCTTGCATCAGGATAATGCTCGGCCACATACAGCGCGAATAACATTCCAAGGGCTGGAGCAGTTTGAATGGGAAACGATGACACTCCCACCATGTTTGCCGGTAATTGTCCCATCTAATTATCATTTATTCCGCAGTCTTCAAAATCATTTGGACGAAAAAATATGAATTCTGTAGACGAGGTCAGAACAGTACTGGAGGAGTATTTTTCGTCACGGACACGTGAACTTTGAAAGAGGGACCTTGCAAGTCTACCAGATAGATGGAAGGGCATTGTAGAAAATGAAAGACAATATATTTTTGTTTATCTTAATTTTGAAAAATAAATTAACTTTAAAAAACCACATTATTTATGGGGTGACCTAATATATATATATTTTTCGAAACAATAATAAAGGATGACAGTCCGCACACCACCCACAATAAATGACCCACTTCAGTCACTTTTTTTCTCATTCTTCATCCATGCTCCTTTATCTCTCTTTAAATGCTGTCTTTAAGACATACGTACAGCGCACATCGTATACAGGAAAATGTAAAACGTAATTTGTTTCAATCACCATGTAATTTGTTGTGTCTACTTCATATATAAATATCTGTATATACTTATATATGTATGTATATATAAATGTACATACGTATATATATATATATATATATATATATATATATATATATATATATATATATATATATATATATATATATATATAAAGGAATATAACGGAATAATAGCTGTATGTATGTAAGCAACAAATATAGATATCACTTTCTGTACCGTGCAGAAGTCTTCAGCGACCTTAAACTATTGTAAATTTCTACTAATTGCCAACTTATATGTGGATGTTTCGTATTGTGTTTTGTACAGTTGAAACATGGGGCCTGTTGGAATCATTTCGGTACCTAATCATTATATTTTGTTGTGGGCGTTCGGAATGAGAGGGGAAGATGCGAGACGACCACTAAAAATGGCTCTGCTAAAGTTTTCGACTACCTCACATAAAGAAATCAAGGGTATTGTACGTTGTTAATATTTCGTGTGGCTTCCCTTAGCTTGAATAATTGCTTGAATGCGCCTGGGAAGAGATGCCTATAAATCCTTCACCATCTTTACAGGTATGATATACCATTCTCTGTGGCTGAGCTACAACAATTCTTCAAGATTGTGTGGCTTCTTCTGACGAACTCCTCTCTTTAGTTCTGTCCACATTTGCACCATGATATTCAAGTCAGGACGCTAAGCTGGCCAATCTTTCAATATAGCAACACCTTCATCAGCAAAACTTATTGTGTTGCACGCGGTCTGTGGCATGGAGCTCCGCCATGCTGAAAAATCTCACCATTATCCAAGTCTAATATCAAATTGTCCTTCAGCAACTGGATGCATTTTCACTATTCAAGTTACCGACAAATTTTAACCAACTTTCTTGAACCATCACTTTTTATGCATCCCCAAAACATCAATCTCTTAGCCCCCGAGGCTGCACTGTTTCCGTCGTGTAACGTGGGTCATTTCGCTTTCTAATAGGCGGTAATTAGTCAGAACGCCTCCGAGAAAGCGAAACGACCCACGTAACACGACGGAAAACATCAAACTCTTACTCTCAAACTTCACCCCACTGGCATCACAGTTTTGTTTATCAATAATTGCTCGGCGCATCCCCAGATTCCATTGTCCCCAACTGCTTGTTCTAGTGAGATGATGTTATTACTTTCACAATTATCTTCCAGGAAGGGATTTAAGCATGCAAAAAAGACCGATAGAATAAGTACAAGGCTTACAAAGAATAAGTCCTGGGGTCGATTTGCTCGACTAAAGGCGGTGCTCCAGCATGGTCACAATCAAATGACTGAAGCAAGTAAAAGAGTAATAGAGTAAAAGAATATTTCGATATAGTTTCATTTATGACTTGTTTCTGCAGCTTTCTAATTAGCTGCATCTATTCTACACAGTATCTCTTCTATCCCCCAAATCATATGTATCCTGGTATACATATATGCTTACCAGAAGGTACCCAAAAACTAAGAAATGCGATCTAGAATGGGGCGGAATATTAAGCAATGGCTCGACGTTAGGTTTTACACAGCGCATATTCTCGCATTTGCAGTTTACAAAACGTAATGCTTACGGTGTTTATTAGAAGTATCAAGAGTCAGCTCTGCGTGATAAATTCCCTTATTTATGTAATGATAATGAAGAGGTTAACCTTATAAATCTCAGTCCATTGTGGTTGTTCATCTTAAAGTTAGGCCTTTCACTTTCATAAAGAAAACGGTCCTGTCGTCAGAAAAGTAGTGAGCAGAGTAACAGATCAAATATGGAGAAGGTAGGTTCAGCTAGGAGAAGAATAAATTAGAGTCCGATGAGGACTGTACCGATAAGCAAAAATAGTATATATATCAACGTGTGTGTCTGTTTGTAAAAAAGATAGTGAGTTGAGTGGAGAGATAGAGAGTGTTTGTGTGCATTGCACGAGACTGAAGGTGAATCAGAAAGAGTGGTTTGGCTACATTTTGGGCTGACAAGCAAAAATATATGTAAGAAATCATAAATAACTTAGGAAAAGACATAATTCTCTCAGATGGACTGAAATAGCAACAGCGAAAGTTACGTAACTGTAAACCGATTCTAGATAAAACTTAATTAGTATAAGAAACATTCTTGGATTATTTTAGGGGGTGCGGTGGGAAGGTTCAGAAATATATACGAACATTTGTCATTTATGTTGTTGTTACTGTTGGATTAGATTGATTTCAAATCTTACAAACGCGAAATCATACATAGAGTTTGTACTCATGATTATGGAGAATATAACTGCCCGCAATGTTACACAACTACACAATTATATGTCTGTGTGTTTTAGCGTGCTTGTATATATATATAGATGTGTGTGTATCTGTGTATACACAAATATATATACCATACATTTACATATGTTCACTTGCTTATTTGTGTGTGTGTGTGTTTTCATGTATATTCACAAAGATAAATACACACGCATTTACATTTCTATATACGTTAATATTTATATTCATATGGAAATGCAAAAATGGTTATGATTCGTGTCTTACGGGAATTTCAGAATTCGCCCAGGGTGTCGTAAAATTTGATTTTAGATTAGCGGGAAGAAAGATTCCATTAGACTTGAAACGGAAGGTTCCAAACTAGAAGCTATATATTTCCTATTAACGATCAATGTAAAACTCTAGAAATATCTTTAACATGCAAATGCACTTTTTCCACAGAAGCGCACTGACATAAACCTATAGATAAAGAGGCGTGCACGTAGAAGTGTGCAGACATGTACACGCATGCAAATATTCAAACACACACACACACACACACACACACACACACACACACACACATATATATATATCTTTGTATGTATACAAACACATAAAATGCAATGCGAAATTACAAGTGCGTGTGCAGAGGTACGTGTGAACGAGTATCTGAATATGTGATTGAGTATGAATTTATTTCTAGATGGTAATGCTATACCCGTATTATAGAAGACCGTAAATAATGTTCGAAGAGATGAGATCGTTACTCCATAATGTATGGATGTGTGTATATGTGCGCACACACACACACACACACACACACATACACACACATATATATATATATATAATATATGTTTCTGTGTGTGTATTTGTGTGCATATGCGTGAACACGAATACATATACTGACATAGTGACACACGTACAGACTTCCATACACACCTACATACATATATATGTGTGTGTACGCGCGCGTGTGTGCGTATTTGTGTTTGTATGTGTGTATGTATTATATGTATGCATGCATCTCATGGATGTTATATGATGCATCATGAATAATGCTCCTGGTGTCGTAGATGTTTGGTATTTTTCAGTATCGAGCCTTTTCGTTGACACAACTAGCATTGATCAACTTTAGCTTCAATGTCTAAAGTTCTAGCAGTTCGTGGACCATATTTCGTGTTTACCATTTCTTTTATCATTGAATGTCGAATTCTTTTTAAGTCACACAATTCTTCACAATAAAATACTCTGCTTGAATGTATTAAGAGTGAAATATATGCTTGTAGCTGGAATCCCCAAGATTACTATACAGAAAGTACTTGATTCAGAGCCCATACGGATACATATCACTAACGAACTTCTCGTAACTATGTTATAGTAACAACCAGTACACTACAGCGGGTATTACACAAATTGCATTAGCAATCCCACAAACACCAAAAACAAAGTGAAGATGCAGCTGTCTTCACATAACTTTTTAGATGTTTGAATGAAACCTCTGAGAGCCGCAAAAGGTGAGATAAAATCAAGATTATTGAGTATGTATGAAAATACAGGAGACATTCCAAATGGTTAAAGCGCTTCCCAGACTTTGCAATATCACCTAAATATGAAGGACATAAAACACCATATCAGATGTATCAAATTGCCATGCAAGACTCCCACTCTTGCATGGCGTTATGTTGCCACATTAAATAGTCATTCCCAGAGATGAAAATGAAGGCCACTTATTCTTTTCAGACATCATATGAATAAAATGACAACATGCTCTCTGGACGTAGATATGCAAGTTTAAAGTACATGCATATACAGTGTTGGATAACCATTGACGGCCCTATTATCATCTGCTTTGTGGCAGTTATTGCTTCTTACCCTGCTAGTTCCCCAAAATACTCGTCCTTAGAACGCAAGCTTGGCAGGGTTGCCAAGCTAGACCACGACAACCCGAATATGCAGCAAGGTATAATGAATGTTTGTTACTGAAAACACTCAATTAAAATGTCACAATCGTATTCTAACTAACATTAAGATTGTTTATTCCTCACCACTGTTTGGTGCATTATATATAAATATATATATATATATATATATATAAGCAATGTTAATTCTCTAAATGAAGTATTAACAGTAACTGCACGATAAAGTGTAGTATATTGCCACTTAAGTGTGGCTGACCCCTAGGGGTGGATGTTACTGTTGCTTTTAGCCCCAGGAGGACATCTCCTCCAGCTGGCTTATCGACACACGACTGTGTCCTGTTTGCCAAGGGTAGTTATCCCTCTCACCAACATCTGCAGCACGAACGGATCCGGATTTCAGGGTTATTTCCCTTCGTCGGCGTCCGATAGCCGCTGACGAAGGGAAATAACCCTGAAATCCGGATCCGTTCGTGCTGCAGATGTTGGTGAGAGGGATAACTACCCTTGGCAAACAGGACACAGTCGTGTGTCGATAAGCCAGCTGGAGGAGATGTCCTCCTGGGGCTAAAAGCAACAGTAACATCCACCCCTAGGGGTCAGCCACACTTAAGTGGCAATATACTACACTTTATATATATATATATATATATATATATATATATATATATATATATAAATATATATATATATATATATATATATGTGTATGTATGTATGTATGTATATGTATTAACCTTACCATAATTAAATTATTATAAATGCCTTGAGATACTCGTCCTGCCTTGGTCTTGATGTCCTTTTCCTTTAATATATACCTGCTAATACGAATCCCTAGCTCCAGCCTCGGCTGTGAACTTGGAACCTAATGGATGATCAGTTATAGCACGTATTCAGCGTACCTATTCGTTTAGATCACCAGTAAACTAAATCCATTATATCTAATATTTATATGTGTGTGTGTCTGCGTGTGTGTGTGTGCGTGTGTGTATGTCTTTATATATATATATATATATATATATATATATATATATATAATGTATAAATATACATATATATATGTATGTATCTATATATGTATTCACCCTTTCTCAAGAACAATGTGTGTGCTCAGGTGAACGTGCATGGGTGTGTGTTTGTGCAAACGTGTGTTTGTGTGGTGTGTGTACACGTGTGCTTTTATACCTGCATTATAGAGCTATGGACAAATATTGACTCATATCGTATTCAACGATAGAAAAGATTTGAAACCGTGTTTCGCCTGTCGAGTGTTCTAACTATGTTCGTATTACGTGTGTCTCCAAAATATTTATTTTGCATTGTATTTCCGGCAAGCCTTGCAACTGTTTCTTGATTTCCAATATTTTTCGTTTGTTTTTTTATTGACCCATATTGATATATCGTCTTTTTTTCTGGGGCTTTTTTTTTTAGTTGCTACTTTGATTTTATTCAATGTTTTTGCATTTTTCTTTATTGCCTGTAAATCTAAACTGCATGAATATACTGAACCATCAGAAATATATTTAACTACATAATATTGGTTTCAATTTTTTTACACAAGGCCGGAAACTTCGGGAGAGGGAGTAAGTCGATTACATCGAACTCAGTGCTCAATTGATACTTATTTTATCGACGCCAAAATAATGAAAAACAAAGTCGACCTCGGTGGAACTTGAACTTAGCACTTTGCCCGCTGTATTATCACTTCCGCCAGCTCACCGCCTCTAATACAACTGAATAACATTAAAAAAAAACATAAGATGTACCGTTTTAACAAATTTCCTATCGTTGCATAGTGACAGATAGATGAATCGTGATAAAGCAATTAAGTGGACGGATGAAATATAAATAAGTGGTCTGTTGTGCTAAGGATAATCGATTAACAGAAAGAATTTTAATTTGAACAATATTGAACAATATTTAGCATTCAACTTAAAATATTGAAAATATTCGAACCTCATAAAGTTCCGTTTCTTTTAACTATCGCATTATGTTGAATTATAAACTTCGTTTAACATAATTGTACCTTCTTATGATATTATACTACTACGAAGGATTCATCTAGCCATAAAATCGAAAACTGCACGTTGAGAGAGATATATTATACGTATATTATGAAAAAAGATTATAATCAAATCTCAGAACCTAGTTAATCCCAAAGTACATCTCACTGGTGATGTCTTCATAATGGGGGGGGGGGGGTTCAGGAGTCTCATACCACAGACTCCAACTAGCACGTCGATTCAGCCAGGATTTATCAAGTCTCGGCTTGCATCCCAGTAGTAAACCACAAACCAGAAAACTACTCTCTTTATCCAAAGCCATCTAATATACTTCTCTGTAGCTTCGATAATGGAACGTTTGCTGCCTATCTCTTTGCTGCATCAGTAATGCTAACTCTAGTCAAAGCTTTGCAGAGTGGGCGTTCCACGAAAACCTTGCCTTATTTTATGCACTGCTCTAGTACGTCTCAGCTCTCGGCTGTTATTGCTGGAGATTTGACTTGGTGTTCAAGACATTTGCGGATGTAATGCCAACAGCCACTTAGTCAAATAAATATCATCCTAAGAGAGAAGACAACACATCTCTCAAAGCTGAAGTAAAACCCTGTTGACTGAAAGAATAACAACAGTACCTACTATCCCAGTCACAAAATGCCCCAACTGATAGTGGATCTTTTGTAATAGATATAGTTCAATGATCACCTCACACAAATTTCATCGCGTCTACACATGATCCTCTCACATTTCTCTGCTCAAGTGGCTATGTGGCATGACTGTACACTGGGAGGAACGCATGATTGGGGCTCGGGAAAAAATGCCTCAACAAGTATTCACTATGCCACTAAATGGTTGTATTTGGAGATTATGTATCTTTCTGGTAGAACAGCTGCATATCTAGGATTCCATACAAGTATGTTGCCACATAGACCAGCCAACATATGATAATAGGTATATATGAAAATCTAAGAGTTATGAGAGAGAGAGAGAGGGAGGGAGAGGGAGAGAAAGAAAAGAGAAAGAGAGAAAGAGAGAAACGTAATTATCCACGCCTAGTAAGACTTTCCGATCAACAAAAAACAGTATCAAAAATATATGACATGTCGCCATATTTCATTCGCAAATTTAACGAATCACCATTGGAAGTCTCTTCAAAGTCTCCTTGTATGAATATAGCCATTAATTTCTCAATTTTCTTTAACAGTATGCTATATTATTTCTTGTGTTTTCCCTAAGATTTCACTAATTTCAAGTCTATCAGCGGTCTTTTTATACTAATCACTACCGCATCTGCTAGTTTATATTTTGTATTTTCTCAAATGATACTTATCGTCTACAAACATATATATTTTGTCAGTAATACTCTTAACGGAATCTTGTTTATTTCTTTACATCTGTCTACATTGTAATTAATTTCATTAGCCTCAAGATAATCTTATGATACTTTTATTTCTCCATTGTCAGACTGATTTTTTAATGATCTGATTTTCTAGGAGACTTTAAATATTTTGTGTCTGTTGAAGCATTAGATAAACATACAAAGCCAGTCTATAGACACATTGATTCCAGAATTGTTAGACTTAGTATTCAACCGATTCAAAAGTTGGTTGAAGAAATGTGTGTCTATGTATCTAGCCCCCAATATACACCTGCAACATAAATCGTAGAATTCAAGCTGTAATTACTGCCAAAGGTGATCCTATCCCATATTAAAATAAATTTGTTTGAAATTTTAAGGTGTTTCCATTGTTTTGTCAAACCCCTATATATATATATATATATATATATATATATATATATATATATATATATATATATATATGTATATATATATATATATATATATATATATATATATATATATATATATATATATATTCATACATATGTATTCACATATATATGTGTGTACGTATATAGTATATATATATATATATATATATATATATATATATATATATATATATATATATATATATATATATATATATATATATATATATATATATATATATATACATGTATACATACATGTGTGACGTGTGTGTGCACGCGCGTGTGTGTAATTGTGTCTGCAATATATGGATTTATAGAATCCTGTCGTAATCAGAAAACGGCTCTACTAGTGGACCCGGCAACATACCACAATGTAATCTAATATAGTGGGAAGTAATGTAGAGTCCGATGCAGCCGAAATACAGTAGACCCAATCAGTGAAATTATTTCTTAAGGGGTATATAAACTAAGTCAGGAGCAGTGAAAGATATTTATTTCGCCAGTTGAAATGCATAGGATTACAGCCGTTTTGCAACCTTCATCAGGCAAAAATAAACGTTATTTTAGTGCACAATGTCTGCTCTAGTATGCATGCTAACATTTTGTAATAGCATTGTACATTTTCAAAACAATGCAGATATAGAAAGCTAACTCTTCAGATCAACATGACATCTTTGTTACATCAACTCTTCAACCTCACATTTTTCAATTTATATTGGGGTTTGAAGACCGTTTGCGTTTAGCCAACTTAGTATCTTTGCTTTTGTCAACGTATCGGACAGCAGACATGTAGCTTGAATAACATCTTTTGAAATCGCCTTGGCATAACCCGATGTAATTTTTCTTTAATCGTTACTTTGACTTCCTTGTCATATACGACGGAGTTTATCATACACACCTGATCAAGTGTGCATGTTTCAAGGTCTTGACATTTACAACTGGGAGATAATTATGATTGACAATGTTCTTCATATAGGAGCATCAGCTGTATGATATTTTAATCGCGCTGTTTTAAACTTTTTCTTGTGTTTATAGTTTACTGGGAATTATTTATGTAAAAGAGACAGGAATGTCTCGCCCATGTTAGATTAAACATTTAAGGAGAAAGTGGAGGTGAGTTATATTATTTTCCTAAGTCTATTTTTGTTAAATTTTTATGATTCATATTTTTACTTCAAGGATCTTAATATATCATATCTTTGAAGCCTCTGTTAGCTAGGGCTTTCTTAAAGTAGGGGACTGCCTTATGAAATATTTCTATAGAAGAGAAATTAGATATTCTATTACTGTTAGCTGTCAGGTTTTTAAACACTAGAGGAATGCAGAACTGCTAGTGTATGTAGGAGAGTTTCTGGCTTGACTTATGGTAAGGTTTATAAGAGCGGGAGTTTAGATCTAGGGAAACATCGAAAAAGTCTTTTTTTTTTCAGAGATTAGTAGTAACAAAGTTTTTGAGGCCTAATAGACTAAAGGTATCAATGATTTTTTCCTTAAATTTATCACTAGTGTGACCATCACAGCCATGAGATATTCCCAATCCATTCTCTCGACATAAACCAACATCACCGCATAGGAACTTGGGTGTCAGTGTATTTAATATAAAGAGATATCTTCGAAGTTGTACGATCACCGATACATTTGACAGTTCATCTGTATCGACATTTTTAACGCATGCTCAGCCCTTACAAAATAGAACCGTTTTTCTCTGATGAATGATAAAACCCTGGTCTATGTGGTCGATATCAACATGTTTTTGCGAACTCAATCGCCTTTTTCAAGCAGCGATTTCAATATTAAGGGATTAAAGTCTACAGCGTGGCGCACAATAAAGCAGACCGGATTCCGTAGCATAGTGTAGATACAGAAATAAATTTACACACACGGAAAGGCACTAGACCTTTCATTTTCAAGTGTCGTTGCATTATTTCAATGGCTTCTAACTGCTGATCAAAAATGCACTAGTCGACTGTTTGCTATGTTATCCTCACCGCATCTTCACCACATTATTTGATTGTTATTTTACATTGAGTGAAAATTTCTAGCCGTTTCGTCAAGATGACTCACTCAATAACTGAAAGAGCAGAGATTGTGAGAGCATATGCGGGAGAGGATTTTGTTAAGCAAACGCGTGAAATGTTTGAAGTCAAGTTTTAGATTTACCGGTAAAGAGAACGATATAAGTACTGATAAAGTTACGCACTACAGGATCCGCGTACAACGGCCCAAAACAAGGAGACGATACAGTTCGAACGTCGGAAGTTATTCAGGACATTCGCGAAAGGATTACTCGAAGACCAAATTTGTCAGCATGTAAACTGACGTAGCAATCTCACATAAGGAGGTCATTCCAACAGGTGTTGAAAAGTCTAAAGTTGAAACCATATCATTTCATATGTGTACAGCACATGTAAATTTATTACTATTTTTACATTGAGCTACGAAACCCGGGCTACTTTTTCATACGGCAACTTGTATAATATCAAGCTGCGTAAATTCAATTACCTATCAAATTTTGAACCGTAACCCCTAAAGACCGCCGACTGCTGCAGTTCTGCAAGGTAAAGTTTCCAGAGATAATCTCACTTGCACTCTTTCAAGTTACATAACACATTCAAAAGCTAGAGTTGTTAGGTATGATTGATACATATCTATAGATACATATCTATAGTGATTCAACATTACCATAAAAATGGAGGAGTATATGTTCATATACTGATGAGCTGAAATTCCACTTTGGATGAATGCAAAAGAGCGGTTTGTTGGTATGCTACTTGATACCATTTTGTGCCATACTTTTCTCGAAAGTTTCAAAGCAAAACAGGGCTTTGTAGACGTCTATGAGTTCGTGTTAGAAATGTTGACAATCCGTTTATAATGCGTATGTATGAAAAATGAAGAAACGATTGTGTGTATGTGCGTGTGTTTGTGTGTGAGCCTGTGTGAATACATACTACACAAACACACACACACACACATATATATACATGTAGGTGTCTGAAGAGAGATTGAGGGAGAGAGAGACAGAACGAGAGAGAGAAAGAGATACGTAATTATCTATACTTCTATATTGTCTTCAATAAACGAAAGAAAAATGTCACCTTCCGGCTTTTTCTGAGTGACATTGCTAATGAATCGCCATTGGACGTCTCTCCTAAGTCTCCCTCGCAAATACGTTCATTAATTTTGTAATTTTCTTCAACAGTGTGATATATATTTTATTCTCTGCACTACTGAGTTTAAGACTACATCTAAGTACCATTTTTATAGTAATTACTACCGCCTTTCCAGCCCTGCTAATGATATGTATCTCCTAACAACGTCCCTAATTCGCTTAACCAAACGTTGTTTACATTTACATTCTAATTAATTCTTTAGCCATAAGATAATCTGGTATTTCCTTCTTTTAGATAAGCATTCTGACACCAATTTCTTAACGATTTTACATCCAAAAGTCATCTTTCTTATATATCGTGAAGATGTATCAGACAACAGCATGAAATTAGGTTGTATATAGTTGTTTTACATTGCACTGTTGTGGTTTTTTGTTTATTCTAGGCATATAAATTTAACTAAAAGGCTATATAATGTACGTATATAATTATAGTTTAATATATATATGTATATAAATATATATGCATGTATGTCAAATTATAATTACATATGCTAATGTTAATATGTACATATATTTATATATACAGATACATAAATAGCCGACTAGATGGATACAAACTTACATACATACATACATACAGATAGAGGGAAGCATATATATGTGCGTGCGTGCATGTAAATATAAGTATTGTGTGTAAAGACATGCAGAGAATGAGAAAGAGAGTAGTGTAAAGAATAGTGTTGAGATTGAACACACGGAAAGTATCTACACCTAACATCCACATACAAAACCCTCTCCATAAAACAAAGAAATATATATCATTACGCAGCATATTCTGTTCGATCTTATTAACAAATCACCGTTGGACATCTCGCCAAAGTTTCCTTGTAAAAAAAGTATCCATTACTCTATTAATTTTCTAACATCAATATGCTATATTCATTCCTGCGTTTTTCTCGCTGTAATTCTAAATTTAAGTCTATATCTTAATGGGAATTTTTTGAACCAACCACTACAACCTCTTTATGTTCTACTGATACGTATCCTCTGAAAAAAGAAAAAAAACCTTAGTGTCACTAATTCCCTTAACCAAATTTGATTTATATTTACATCTGTCTATACTGTAATTACTTACTTAGCTCCAGTATAATCTGGTTTGATTCTTTTAGTTCCACATTGTCAGACTACTTTCTAAATAATCTAATGTATCCAAGAGACATTATAACCCATTCATTTCATTCTATTTCATTTTACTTTGTATATTTTTAGTACAGCAGATAAAAATACGAAGTCAGTTTGTAGACAGATTTATCTTAGAACTTTCCTGTAGTGTTCGACATGTTTTTTTCTCTTTTCTTTCTTCATTTACAAGTTACCTGAAATACTGTGTGCGTGTGTGTGTGTGTGTGTGTGTGTGTGTGTGTGTGTGTGTGTGTGTGTTAAATTGAGGTTACTATTTTAAAGCAAGTTAAAGCACAAAACTTACAAATACATCAACACGCCTGATAAAATGCATAGCAGCCTTTCTTCTCCCTCTACGTTCACACTTTAAAATCCGCCGACATTGAGTTTACGTTTCATCCAATCGTGACCGATAAAATATGCACCGGTTGAGTTCTGAGGCCAATGTCATTGACTAGCCACCTCCCAAAAATTTCAGGCCTTGTACCTCGAGTAGAAAGAATTATGTTTTACGCTAGTTTATATTAAATAATGGAAAGATTCAATATTGAGATTAGATTTTAAACTATTGTAAAATCTAAAAGATACATTCGACAAGTGCAAACATAGGCGCAGGAATGGCTGTCTGGTAAGTAGATTGCTTACCAACCACATGGTTCCGGGTTCAGTCCCACTGCATGGCATTCTTGGGCAAGTGTCTTCTACTATAGCCTAAGGCCGACCAAAGCCTTGTGAATGGATTTCGTAGACGGAAACTGAAAGAAGCCCGTCGTATATATGTATATATATATATATGTAAGTGTGTGTGTGTGTATGTTTGTGTGTCTGTGTTTGTCCCCCTAGCTTTGCTTGACAACCGGTGCTGGTGTGTTCATGTCCCCGTCACTTAACGTTTCGGCACAAGAGACCGATAAAATAAGTACTAGGCTTACAAAGAATAAGTCTTGGGGGTCAATTTGCTCGACTAAAAGCGGTGCTCCAGCATGGACGCAGTCAAATGACTGAAACAAATAAAAGAGTAGAGTAAAGCGTACACGAGCAAATTTCTTTTGACGAACTAGAGGTCAATACTCTCTCTAGATTGAGCAGCTGTCTCGCAAACTTTGGAACTCGCTCCGACGTATTATTCCACAACTAGTTCAATTATAGCTTTTATGGCCAAAAGGGATGTAACTCTTCTTCCTTCCTTTCTTTTTCTTTTGTGTTTTTATTCACACCTACAGTTTTTGAATGAACTTTTTTCCGTTTTCTTCTCGTGATTTCTCATGTCCTCAGGGCAAGAATCTGTTAGTCTTTAAAATGTGTACACTAAGCTACTTATATATAAATATATATATATACATATATATATATATATCATATATACATACAAGTATATACATATATATATATATATATATATATATATATATATATATAAACATATACCAATATATATACATATACATACATACACATACACTCATGCACACATACAAACATATATATATATATATATATATATATATATATATATATATATATATATATATATATATATATATATAATCATAAATATATAGGGATTGACAATAACCTGCTTCTCCTGGGCTACCCGGCAAAATTGTTAATTATTAATTTTATTACTAATTGACGATTCCCTGCCCTGTATATCTATATATATATATACATATATATATATATATATATATATGTACATATATATATATACGCGCACACACGCACACACGCACCCACACACACATACATACACACACACATACAAACACATATATGTATCCATTTTATACATACACATTCCCCGAATATGGAACTAATATACATTCTTGTTGTTCATACACCTGTCTTCGTCTTTTGTTTTTCTATAAGTTTCACCTTTGTGTGTGTGTGTCTTTGTGTGTGTGTGTGTGTGTGTGTGTGTGTGTGCGTGTGTGTGTTTGTGTGTGTGTGTGTGTGTGTGTGTGTGTGTGTGTGTGTGTGTGTGTGTGTGTGTGTGTGTGTGTGTGTATTTGTGACGAAACCATAAAGAGCCGAAGTCGAGCTGTTTTAACTGATGAGGTAATAGAAATTGCCGAAATTGACGCGTCATTATTAAGAATTCCCGATCGGTGCTTTGCGGACGATTATGGCCCTGTTAGGGTATATGTTTTCATTCATGCGTGTTAACTACAGCTTTAGAGTGGTTTAGCTCTTATTTCTAACAATGTAGGTGTTTCCTATCATCCTATACACATTTAGTGACATTTGTGTTATTTTTATTTACCAAAACCTATTCTCCATAGTAGGGGGTAGCCAAAAGACACAGACAAGGCATTCAATTGCTTTCCCAGCTCATAGTTGCAAGCTCCGTCTGATGCTTGGGTCACGGCATAGAAAGCATCTCTAGATATCAGCAGCGGGGCCAGACTGCATATGCTGGATCACCCCCACCGCATCATGCTGGTTCCGTACCCCCTTTGAGCAACATCAATTCACTCGTCTGTCCACAAACACTCTCCAAGATTTCCTATCATTAATAAACTTTCCTGCCTCTCTAACTCCAACACCTCTAACCACCAAAGCTTTCCACACTCCATTCATCCACACAAACCGAGGTCTGCCACTGTTTCTGCTGCATATCACTTCCGCCTTCATCACCCTCCTTACCATCCGTTCCTCATCCAATCCATCTACTCCATTAGGCCGAACCACCTCAACATTCGTCAATCCATTCTGGTACATAGATTTTCTCTTATTGCTGCTCGCCGTCGCACCTCTTCATTCCTCATCCTGTTTATCCGTGTCACACCAATCATAGCACTCAAACATTTCATCTCAGCAACACCTAGTCACCTCTTTTCCGCCTCTCTCAAACCCCACGTCTCTGCACCATATAACATTGTTAGCACAATCATGCCCTCATACACACCTCATTTCGATTTCATACTCAACTTTTCACAACTTCAAGTATCTTACTCCCCTCCCTAACCCTAACTCTATATCCCACTTCCTCAGCCGTCACCCCCATCCGCCGTTACATGTGCTCCCAGGTGCTTAAAAACACTCACCTCCTCTAAAAATCTCACCATTTATACGCACATACATCCTACCAGCCATTCCATCTCTCGAACATCTCACCACCTTACTCTTAGCTACATTCACTCCCAATTTCCTCCTCTCACGCACTCTTCCAAACTCTACCACCAATCTTCTCAATTGCTCTCCCGAATTCGCCACCAGTGCTGTATCGTCAACAAACAATTAACTCACCTGCCATTTCTCTTCATTTTCTCCCACCATTTGGTTTCCCCTACCAAAGGTTCCAGCATTCACCTCTCTCACAACACCATTCATAAATAGATTAAACAACCACGGAGACATCACACAACCTTGTCGTAACCCAACCTTCACATCAAACCACTCACTTTCTTCACCACCCACCGTAACTGTCGCCCTCGTTTCTCTATAGAAAGTCTGTACAGCTCTCAACAATCTACCATCTACTCCATACAACCGCAACACTTATTAGATTGCATCCCTATCCATACGGTATTATGCCTTCTCTGGGTTCATACAGGCCCAATATGCATCTCTCCCTTTTTCTAAAAACTTCTCCCACGTCTGCCTTACTACAAATATCTAATCTGCACATCCCCTCCACTCCTAAAACAGCACTGTACCTACCCTAGTATATTCTGTCTGGTTCCTCACTCTTACAATCAGAATTCTCCCATACAGTTTACCAAACACTCATAGCTGGTTCATAGCTGGAACCATTATAGATGCTACCACTCCGGGCCAGAAGAGACCTGGGAACAATAACCAGGGCTCTTAGTTCTAGCAATGTAGGCATTTCCTTAACAACCTAGTCGCAATTAGTGACATTTGTATCTCGTTTTTGGCGTAACATTGCAAACTACTGTTTGTATTAATTTTATATTTACACATAAGCGAATCGCTAAATCATACAATTATTTGGATGACGAATGCATAAATGCTAATGGCGAAGCGAGTCCGGAAAGAACAGAAGTCAGGCTGTCTTAACTGATGAGGCAACGGTAATGGCCGAAACTGACGCGTCAATATTAAGAATTCTTGACCGGCACTTTTCGGACGATTATGGTCTCTGTTAGTGTATGTGTTTTCATCCATGTGCATTAACTACAGTATTAGAACGGTTTAGCTCTTAGTTCTAGTAATGTAGGTGTTTCCTAACACCCTAGTCGCATTTAGTGACATTTGTGATTCTCTTTTTTTTTGGGGGGGGGGGGGGGGGGATTGCAAACTGGTATTTATATTAATGTATATATATATATATATATATATATATATATATATAAGCACAATCCTGGCTATGTTGTTAAGAATCTTTACAACATTAGATTCAGTTTCACTTCGAACACCATGAACAAGTATTATAGCGGCGATCAGATCAATGTTTTGCGAATGAGGTTAGTAGGTGGAAACTGTGTGGAATTTCATTGCATATACATATGAGCACACATGTATGTATGTATTGTTTTTTGTGTACGTCCCTACGCACGTTGGATGCCAGCGATTGTTTTTTATGTCCCCGTAACTTAGCATATCAGCAGAAGTGACCCAAAATAATAAGTACAAAACTTCAAAACTAAGTACTGAGGTCGGGTCGTTCGACTAAATCCCTTTAGGTGGTTCCCCAGCGTGGCTGAGGTTCAATGATTGAAACGAATAAAGGAATGCGAATATATATGCATATGTTGTATAGTTCCCGTGTAAGACATATAAATCTCAAAATAATTGCTTATATGCTCACATTGAAAGTGTCTCATAATCTATACATATCTTTGTTAACGCGTCTTTTTTTTACTATTGCCCAGATATTTTGGAAACAAGAATGTCGAACTTTCCTTTGATTCAATTGAGGACAGCAGAGATATATTGTGTCTGATGTCATTAGTTGTTTGCCTGTTGTCAGATGATTAAGACACGTCTGACAATGTAGACTTAAAAGATTCACAGCAGATTATCTTCAGGTGAAAATACTTAATTACAATGCAGACAGATGTAAAGCAAAACAAGATTCCGTTAAAAGAATTACTGTCAAAAAGTATAGGTTTGTAGAAGATGTGTAACATCAGTACAGAAGCTGAAATAGTTATGATTAGTATATAACATTAAAACTAATTCATAGGCTTAAACTTATTAAGGCCTGTAGTATTTTTAATATAATTATTTATAAGGTGACTTTCAAGAGACGCCCAATAATGATTGCTTAACAATATTATATGATACTGATTACTTAACAATGCTGCATCTGTTCTAGTTTCATGGAAGCATTATACGATGGTGTGTAAAATGTTCCTGGCTTTAAGGGTATCGCAAACGACCTGCTTTGATGCCCAACTTTCTGAGTTTTTTTACAGAGCTTACACAAATGAAGAAATGAAGGACCGCTGCAATAAGTGTGTGAATTTCAGAAGCGAATATGTTGAATAATATTATAATTAACTGACTCTCCTGTATTTTCTTCTACCCAAAGCCAGTAACTTTTCATCACCCCGTCATATACATATATATATATATATATATATATATATATATATATATATATATATATATATATATATATATATATATATATATATATGTGTCATTGATTCTTACGTGTAAGTATCCATGCCAATCTATCAATCTCTCTGTTTCTCTCTCTCTGACTACACGCACACACACAAACACGCACGCACATGCAGACATACACACAAACGAATGTGTGAATCGACATATAGGTATGTGAGATGTGCTTAAGCAAGTATTTAATGTGTCTGTACTTAACGCCAACAGCAGGTTGAGAATGCACTTGGAGAGAAAGCACTTGTATTTACGTGCCCATTTTGAGAGAATGTGACTGGATTTACGAGCCCATGTGATTTCGATTACCAGACCGGACGGTACGTTATCTTCTTCAGCAAAATAATTCCTTTCATGTTCTTCTGCGATAATTTGACATTTGATGTGACACACACTTGTGCACCTATACAGACAGTGTCAAAGTAATGAAGAGTGTAAGCTAATGCTTACTCTCTCCATCTCTTCATATATATGTATATGCATATATATATATATATATATATATATATATATATATATATATATATATATATATATATATATACACATATATATATGTATACAAACGCCCGCAAACACACAAACACACACACCACACACACACACACACACACACACACACACACACACACACATCGTTGTTTTCATACCAAAATCGGTTGCCTTGTCATCATGGCAGAATTGCATTTTGTTATATTCAAGTGATCTATGACCTTCCTAAAACTCTGTGCTGCCATTAGTTTTGTGTTATCATACTTAATTAATTAATTATGTCATAAATAAAACAGGCTAATTGCAGTTCAAAACATGCACTTTGAACTAAGACAGGCACACTGGCTTCAACTTATCAGCAATCAACCATTTCAAGTGTTTATGTCATTATCAAAATGAAGGGAAGTTCAAGAATGCTACTCTTTGTCTCTCAGCAGATTATTGAAGATTTTACTAATCTCAGGTAAAGTATTAACACTATAATGCCTTGATATTTATCTGTAAAGTCAAAGCATCATAATTTAATTGATGTATGTATTACTTGAATATTCTTTCCATGGCTATCATTCCAATATCAAATTTAAATCGAAGAAGCTACAAGTACAACGAGACAAACTTATTTTATAGATATTTGTGTGTCCACATTGAGTGCTTTAGTCTTATGATACTAATAAGCAACATAAAATATATGGCACTGTATTTTTATAATATCACATTTTGTAAAGAATATGTTTTTAAAATTCTTCTTTCAATATGTGAAATAATTTGAATAATTTATTTCTAGTGAGAATGAGCACCCGGAATCTATTGAAAGCAAAGAATTGGATTTATGTGTTACGACTACAGGTAACTGTGATGAACCATTGAATGATCAAGCTATCAATTCAACAACAAATTGTCTAACAATGCCTCTTCTGACCTCTACACCTGGACCATCTACACATACTGCAATTCAGTCACATCAACTAGCTGCATATACAACATAGACACATTCTGAAGCTTGGCAATCGGCACTTCATTATTTGTCATCTACTCCTATACTTGTTATTCACTCCTATGAATAACAATGATTCGTCAGTTCTACTTATCAGGTTTGATTTAGAGAATGCATTTTCGCCCCCTCGTACCAAAATTATTGGCTCTGCTTATTACAAGAAAAAACTCAACACTTGTAATCCCACAGCTAGGTTTGAGAAAACTACTAGAGGATATAATGTAACTTGGATAGAGTCTACTGCAGGTAGACTTCCAATTGATTTAACCATTGTTGCTATCCGTATTATTAAGTAGATCTTCAAAGCCACTAATTCTTTAGTCTGATTCTTGTACAGCACAGAATCGCATCAAAATTTTGTCTTATGCCTTTCAACGTTTCTTAAAGAACAGCACCCAGCTCACATGAATAATACACAGGACGTTGACAATTTACATTCCTGCATTGAAAAACATCTGAAGGATATTGCAATATATGTACATTTAATGTCTGAGCGTGGATTTTTAAGATTACAAAACTTGCAGTGATAGCGGAAATTATACTGGAGTGGGATATTTTAATGTTAGGATCACATATGAAGCTGCTAAGCTTTATAGCTTAACAATTAGAATATCGTTAACCCTAGAAACTGAAAAATCAGTTATCAATGTATTAAAGAACGTGTCATTGAGAAATGGGAACGTCAAGCCACTAACAGCACCCTCACCAAAAAAACTTGCAATGCTGCGCCACTGTCACCAAGGAGAAAGCAAAGATTTGAACTCATAGCATAAGCATATGGATGGAGATGATTACACTTTCACAAGCTCTCTTGTTACAAAAGCACTGGCCAAATGAGGGAGATAGCAAAATAAAACATTGCTATTACCAAATAGTCCTCTAATTATTCTTGCTTTAATTTGCAGTCAAATATTGTAACTAGTCATTTGATTTTAGCTTAGCTGTAGCATATGACGTAATCATTCTAATGTTATTCAAATCTTTTAATGCAATTAATTGTAGTGACAGTAGTATGAAAATGAATTAAAAGTTAGATGGCAGTTCAATAATTTGTGGTAATGATATTAATAGTTCGTCCAAAGTAGTTTGTTGTTCAGTATTGAGGTTTTGTTAATGAACCATCCAGTTAGCCCTATTTGATTCTGGTTTCATAATCAATTTAATGATAACTGGTTAATTGGTTTGAGTTATTTTATAAATTGCGCAATGTTTACATGACATACATAAATAAAATATTTTTGGTGTGTTAATTATGCATACGTGGCCTATGAGCACATGCCAGGTTATCGAGAGA
Source organism: Octopus bimaculoides (assembly GCF_046866305.1). NCBI lineage: Eukaryota > Metazoa > Mollusca > Cephalopoda > Octopoda > Octopodidae > Octopus > Octopus bimaculoides. The sequence goes on from NC_142930.1 coordinate 151,661,698, forward strand.
ATTCCAACATGCAATGGGAGGAAGATTATTATAACTCATTTTTCGTATTCCAATTATCTCAACATGTTGACATGTCCAGCAAACCCATTTGATACTAAGGCAACGATATATACATATATAACGAAAACATACTTGTGTGCGTACTCTAAAATGGCAGTTGAAACTTGTGAACTTGCGTGCGTTTAGAAAGAGAAAAAAGAACTTTCATCGGAATCTCGAAGAACAAACTTCGGAGTGTTTATGTGCTCTGTCTTCTAATGGGCACCGGTACACCATACTGAATAAATACTACAAACTATATCACCCAGATAATTTCATTTTAGGCGCCAGATTTTACCTATTGAAGAATATGGCTATACGTGAATATGTTCAATTGTATAAAATAGCTTTTAGAAGCATAGAAGTATTGTATGCGTGTAGATTTATATTTGGTCGAAATTCTTCTTTCAGCACGCCATAAAATCTCTCCTAACTTATTTTGGTATTTTGGAGAATTTTCAGGAAATTTTTGCGAATTTGTCTTCTGCACATGAGAATTCATACGATTATACAAAAATCAAACATATTTCTTTGGTGTGTAATTTAAGGGTTATTTAGCTGTTATTTTTAGCACAACTCACGACCACCTCATACCCTCCACGTCTGTTTGTTAGTCTGGCGTATTGACGTTTTTCAATATCTTTCTTCTTATCAACACATTTATTGGTACATTGCTGGAATTTAAGCCAAAACTTCGGAATTTCCGTATTTTAAAATGTGATTTTAACAAAAATTCAAAAGCTTAATTTTTTTTTAAATTCCGAAAAAATTTTTTTTTTAATTATTTTCTTAGTCGTGCAAATTTCCGTATGTAAAATACAAATTCATAAAAATTTTCTGAAAATTCCAAAATATTAAGAGGGGTTATATGGCTTAAAGCAGAATTACGCCTGTAGTTTTACGAGGGGCATAATGCAATGAGTTTTTGTAAATATTCATATAATATAATTGTCTCTAATTTTGGAAGAAAGCCTATAATTTTGATTTGAGGAGGCTAGCCGGTATCATCAATCTGTGGCACTCTGTTTTATTGACCTATGGGGAATGAAAAGCAACGCTAATCTCGGTGGGATTCGAACACAGAGCGTAAAGAACTGTACCCTAAATATTGCAACGTATTTTCTTTAGCATCCTTACGATTTTGCCAGTCCACCACCTTAATCACTGCTGTACTAACATCAGAAATAGTTACTGAAATTCAACGCGTTTCTGACAGAAATACTCAATTAATAAATTAAAGCCTGATCGGTTGTCATCTTAGGTTATTTACACTTCATACTGAAGTTCGATGGCTGTCAAAATGTTTCCAGATTTACGACACTGCTATTGAATGTTTCTTTAAAAACCATGATGACTAACTAGCAAATTTCATTGAATTTCATTCGTGGAGATGTGGCTTATCAAGCTGATATTTTTAGTAAAATGAATATCAGATTTTGCAAGTCTAAGGACACAATTTTAACCTTTTAGACGTAAAGAATGTAGCAAACGTAAAGTAGGATTGTTCAAACAAAACATTGCCATAAGGAAGTTCTGTCATTTTTCATCATTGATAAACCTTTCACAATTGCTTGCAGACGATAATCTGAGGGCCTTCTTTACACATTTACAACAATTGAAGTGTCTAGTAATTCTGTACTTTTAACTTCAAAGAAATCTTCTTTTAAATGATTTCTAATAGTCAGCTCGTTCAATAGACTTGCTGTCAGTTACATTATTAAGATATGCTTGAGATTGGAGACCTGTCTTTTCTGCGGGTTTTGTTTCTCGGATGCCGCGTGAATTTTCTCAGTCAAAGTTGTTTTTGTGTAAGATGCAGTGTTTTATAGTGTGAAGTTGTTGTGTAATTTGTTATTTTTATTTAGATATTTAACAGCATTCTTCAGAGAAATTTTCCTAGATGAAGTTTTCAAAATGTCAGTGTTGTACTTGGTCTGAGACCGTGTGTTAAAACTAAAGCTACTACATTGTTTAGAAGGCATTTACTGACACACAATATTGTCAAATACTTTTTGAATTTTATTTCATTTCATGACGTGTCAAAATTTTCGTTGCATAAATACGACATTCTCACCGACATAATTCCACTGCAACTGCTTGAGAAGTCTTTTAAACGCAAGTTCTTACAGGTCTACACTTTTCTTTTCTTTTTTACTTTATTGTTTTTTTCTCATACTGTGTTTAGAGACATACGTGTTTGTTGGATACGTGTAGGTTTATTTGACCCCATGATCCTCGATTACCGGTCAGTCTTCGTTAGTCCTTTCACAATTTTCATACTGTTTTCATTTTTGGTCTTTGTAATTTTGGGGTGGGATATTTTTATTTTAATTGGACGAAGGATAGAAATATCAAACGGTGTGATGCGTATGCTTATTTCCAACCTTCACCAATATGTAACATGATATGTTTAGAATAATGGCAGCAATGTCGAAGTTTTCAGAGATACCAATTTCTTCCTAACAAACATTCCGTGTGTGTTACAGTGTATGTATGTGTGTGTCGGCGTGGAATCGATGTATCGACAATAAAAGCATGTGATGATTCGATACGTCTCGGTTACGCTCAGTCAACATTGTCTTTTATATTTCTCTAAGGTCGATACAAAGTTCTAAGCAAAGTCCTCGGATCGATATGATCGACGAAACCTACTCACCATTCAAAAAAGGGTATCCCAGTTTGACCTCAGTTCCATGACTAAGGTCAGCAAAAAGAACAGAAGAAATCTATTATTGCATTTCATATTCTTTCGTGGTGGCTAGAAAACTTGATTACTAAACTTCGAGTTCGTTATTACAGTCCGTGATCCTATATTCAGTAGATATATGTGTATATAGATTACAATATTTCGGACATCGGAAAGTATAATAGAAATGGCATAACCACAGAGAAAAAAACCACAAAAAGCAAAAAAGCTTATTGCCAAATGCATGAAACGTGATGTTCTACAGTAGTTGAGTCACAAAGAATATAATATTATCAGCAAGCCAATGCTTTTCATGGACTGATATTGATATTAATCCACAAAGAAGTATGCTAATAAATGTGTTTTTATCATGATATGACTAAGTGAACACATGTGAAAGATTTCGCCCCAAATGCCTTCATTTATTTTCTTCAGAAAGGGGAGAAAATTAATAAAAAAAGGATGAAAGTAGAAGATTCAAGAGACAAAGATATATAGACAGAGAGAGAGAGAGAGAGAGAGAGAGAGAGAGAGAGAGAAAGAGAGAGAGAGAGAGAGAGAGAGAGAGAGAGAGAGATCAATGGAGAAAGTAATATGGAGAGAAATTAAGAGAGAGTGAGAGAAACATGGGGGAGAGAGAGTTGGAGAGAGATATGAAAAAAACCTTAGTGGAAAATACTAGAAAATCCTCATTTGATTTATTTGTTTTGCAACGCTAGCGTTGAGAAAATCCCTTAATCTTTGGAATTCAAACGCAAAGAATTAAAGAAAGCGTTAATAATAATAATAATAATAATAATAATAATAATAATAATAATAATAATAATAATAATAATAATAATAATAATAACAACAACGACAGCAACAACAATGACAGCAACAACAACGACAGCAACAACAACGACAGCAACAACTAAAAACAAAAATATTAATAATAACAGTAATCGTAAGAGAGAAGAAAAAGAAATTTAGATTTCGGATTATTGTTTTAAATTATGTGGGGAATCAATTGAATTGAATATTAAAGCATGATCGATAATATTGATCAGAAAGAATGTGGTTATTTCTATTGGAAGATATGAACTTAATCTGAATGTTGATGTATTATTTTGTTTTTATCGTAATTTTTAATTTCAGTTTGGAAATGATGTATTTTTAGCTTTGTTTTGACAGTAAAATTTGCCGGTTTTTTTAGGACTTGTGATTAACATTTGACCCAAGACTCAGAGCTCGGTGTTTCAATCCTCATTCCACGGTTCAATCTGTATATTTTCAATGATACCTAATGATACTTTCTAATAAAGCATAAACATCATTTACCCTATTTCTTAAAGTTTTGATTCCTTTTCCTTAAGTATACTACATTCATGCCTTCTTTTATTTTTATCGTTTTACTTGTTTCAGTCATTCGTCATGCGGCCACACTGCAATGTAGGTATTTATTTGAAGTTCCGTATTCATTATATTGCTTACTAATTGCCGTACTGCTAAATTACGGAAACATAAACATATTGGCAGTTGTGAAGTACAAACATATATATTGTACGCACATGCACATGCACACACGCATAAACATGCATACACACGTGAATATATCTTATATTTTTAATTGATGAGTCTGAAAGGAAGGCTAAACCCTTGATCTCTTCTTGTCTGATACCCTCCGAGAGAGGTGAGCTTCATTCTATTAATATGACTTTTAAACTGTGGCGGGTCAAAACCTGCAGGAAATACATTTGAGGGAAAAGACAGAAACGGGCCGATGTTCAATGGAGAAAGGATTGAACACACATACACAAGCATATATAGTACGGAGACGAAAGAATGGGTAGAGGCATCAAGAGTAACAAGAGGTAGAAAAATAAATGAGACAGGAACATCCATCCGTTCGGTGGAGTCACGAGATCATCCAGCCCCAAAGTACAGAGATCAGTATGGTGATGTTAGAAAAGACAAAGGGAAGGGATAGCATGTATGTCGACCAGTGACTGGAGTGTGTCAGTTAGTGATTAATTTCCAGGTAATAGAGGGATTGTTCCCTTAATGCAGTACAGGCTGTCTCTGTGGATAGTTGCAGATCTGTTCCACATGCAACACAATGGGTCTTAATTGAGCCTTCTAGAGTATCAGCAGTTATAGGGAGTTTGAATATTTTCTGGCACTTCGCTTCAGGGCCAAACTTGTGATGGAGCCCTTCCTAACCTGAGGATGCACTTTCACCAAACCAGATCCTCTGTGGAAGTGGCATCTTACATTTGTAACGACTACATGGATTCCAGTAGAGTGTTGGTCAAGCCTTAGTAGGGTGTGATGAGCTGGTGTTTTTATGACACCTGTGGTGCTTTAGTATTGTTGCTGTTAAAAGAAATAAGGTGCGCATGGTATCATAGAAAGATGCCTTCAGGTTTCTGCTTATGGAACCAATGAAGAATTCGCTGCGTGCGAATGATCAATGGCGAAGGAAATTTAGGAAGAATGAAGCGTCATCTATATTAGAGTTGAAGGTTGTTGCATCCAGTAGCAAATAAAATATTGATAAATAAAAGGAAGAAAGGCGGGAATAAACTGCGAACTGGGGAATACCAGAGATGACCGAGAGTGAGGCAGAAAGAGTTCCGGCAACACAGTCACGATGCTGGCATAAGACAGAACACAAAGATTCAAGGAAAGTGAGGAAGGTGTAGCTCGTATGCGAGACGTTTTGACAGATTTGCATCCCACTTAGAGTTGAGGGATTTATTGTTGTCTAAGACATAAACATTCTTTCACTACACTTTTCTAAAACGAGAGCCCACTGGTGAATGGGCTCTTATTTAAGAGAGAAAATTGCGAGTTGATCTGGTTCCGCAGAACACATGCTGGGGGTCACTGAGGGGAGAGAGGGATTTAATGTGTCAGCGAATGTCACTGTAAATGACTGTCTTTTTTATCTTAGAGATGTTAGAAGTGAGAACAAGAGGACGATAGATAGATGAAACAGCAGGATTGTTTTTCTTTCAAATGGGACACACTGAGACGTGCTTCAAAATATCATCATACTTTTCTGTAGAGATTGTGAGATTAAAGACATTATTCTGGTTAAGAGCAGAACCTGGGACACAAAACCTGGGCGTGATTAAAAACACATTGTCAGAACCAGTGACCTTGCTTGACGCAACTGGAAGTATTTCTGCACTTAATATGTGTAACTGCGGCGTGGCGAAGTGGTATGGTCATATATGTGTGTGTGTGTGTTATGTTACGTTATGTGTATATATATATATATATATATATATATATATATATATATATATATATATATATGTATGTATGTATGTACACGTGTGTATGTGTTATAAACAGTTAAACAATAAGGTAGTCGACTTGGTCGAGTAACACCTTCAAAGCAGTGCCCCAGCATGGTCACTGTCCAATAACTGATAAAAGTAAAAGCTAAAAGAAAGATGCACACGCCCTGACAAAGACATGCTAGGACACACTTACACACACACATACAAAAACTCACACAAACACACAAATGAGATTTATAAACGGACACACACGAAGAGAGACACTCGAGCATATATACAAAACGGCGACACTTATAAACGCATATATATGCGAAAATATACACATAGTCATATACACATAGTCATATACAAGACCTGTATACACAAATATACATAAAATAGTTAAGCTCATATCCAAACTTGTGCACTTGAACAAGCAGCTGTTGAAGCAGAAGCGCACAAAAATTTATGAACACATAAATTTATGCACTCAAAAATTTATGCATACGACTACAGGCACATTCATACAGATCAAAACACATAAACCAGACCCACAGAACAGATTTCATAATCTAGAGATACTTGCTAGCTTTCTCTGCCGCTTTGTGTCAAGATTAAATGGTCCATTTCTTAGGCATTTCTTTTTAGCCCCATTGAGGCTATGATATTATAATGATATTATAATGAGCCTTCAAGACTCGGTCCTTATATTTATGCGCCTCTTCCACGTACTTGCGCAAATCTTTTCATTGTCTTCCTCAGTACACTCTGAAATTTCCAATATGTGTGTATGTGTAACCATAGATATATACACACACATGTACACACATACACACGCACACATTAAACACACGTATATGTGTATTATTTTTGTTATGGTGGATTATGAAATGCAGAGAAAATTTTAAGACAGGCTATGCGTTACTTCTGCTTGGATTAATATAAACGTTGTGCTCAAAATAACAAATTTATCGAGAATTAATATGACTCTCATTCAAAAATTAGGCTGCCAATTTTGTGCTCATATGAAAGAGAAGAGACGTCATGAAAGGTGTGTTTATGTTACCTAAGGTTAATACTACCCTGTACACTGTGGATTTTATCTTTGAGATTAAAGAGTAGGAAGAAACAGTTAAGATTGCTAATTTCAGTTGAATAGATTCCTTTCATACCGTCAATGAAGAGGATTCTAGAAGAAATTTTAGTCCATAATGATCCGTTGTAATACATGCCAGGTTTTAATGCTTGCATTATAGACTTCTATTTCATGCCTTAATTTCCTTAGCAATAGAACCACCAACGTATGTATTCGCTGAATTTGCAATATGGGCATTACATTGGTATACAATGTTCTTTCCTAAGCAATTAGGATTTAACGGGCTTTTTCTATTACAATGCAGTTATATATTTTAGACACAAGGCATAATTTGAGGAAAGTTAGATGCTGTAGAATGCAAGATTTTGATCGTGCATATATTAAATGCATTACAAAACACGGTTGCGGTTGAAGTTGTCTAAACTGAGGGGTGGTAACATGCAAATTACGCGGAAAGTTGAACCAGCGATTATTCATTTTTCTATTCCAACGACTAACTGCTCTGGTGTTTGATTTAGTATGATAAATATCTTTTATTACATGCGCTTCTATGAGGTCTTATTGTAATATGTAGCAGAATATTTAAGTATCTATCCATTAGCTGGAATATAATAATGTTTAAGTGAGACATTCCTTACTAAACAATTTATAATAGCCCTTAGGTAGTTAAGATGTCTATACATATAATTCAGTGATTTATTATGTTCGCGAATAGGATAGTATAAATTATTAGCAGTATTAAGAGTTGTATCAAATAAATTACATACTGTGCGATTAATATCTATGCAATATGTAGTAGTACATTCTTAAAAAGTGATGTAAATATTTTGTAATCCTGTCTATAGCCCAGAAGTTACAAGTAGTGAACTGCAATAGACGGCCGTAACTATGGAGAGTACCCTGTACACCGTGGACTTTATCTTTGAGATTAAAGAGTAGGAACAAAGAGTTAAGATTGCTAATTTCAGTTGAATAGTTTCCTTTCATACCGTCAATGAAGAGGATTCTAGAAGAAATTTTAATCCATAATGATCCGTTGTAATAGATGCCAGGTTTTCTTGTTTGCATTATAGACTTCTATTTCATTAACAGTAATAGTAACAATTATGTTAGAAATGTTAAGTACTTCAATTCACCGAGTTTTAGTGATGGAAGCGTAGTAATCATTAATGTCGAAGTTAGGATTTAAAGCAATCAATTAGAGACCTTGAGTCTTTTTCGAAAAGCTTAATGGAGAAACCTGCTTAACCTTAGGTAAAATCTTATCTAGAAATTGTTTTCTAATTATAATTAAGCTCAATTCTGTAGGATTAATTAGTCTTATTGATGGATCGTCATTGAAATTAATTTTGTGGTCTTCAAGAATATAATAGGGCTGATCAAGAGTGAGTAGTTCTGATTCATTATGTTTATTTAGATTTGAGGTATTCCGGAGGCTTCCGTTGTTAATGCCATTCAAATACCTCATATGTTCTTTGTATAGTTAATTGTGTTAGAAATGATAGACAAAACAATAGTGAGATCCGTTATTCACTTAGAGCAGGTTTCCAGCTTTATCCAAATGCAGGTTGATATTCCTAGAATATTGTATTTCTCATATTTTTTTTTTTTATTAACATCCTACTAAATAGAATTATAGCGTTTCTAAGTTTAGTGTTTCTAACAAGAGCACATAGGTCATCTTCAAAAGAATTGAAAAGTCAATTTACTGATGGGCACTTATTTGATTTACAGCTAAATTTATTGTCGTTGCCAGGGGTTTCATTTTGTTTATCAAAATAGAAGATTCTTCACTATATCATTCTCCCGCAACAGAACTTTTAAAAATAAATATTTACACACATTGACAAGCAACAGATTCACGCACTCCATATAATATTATATATCTACAATATTATATAAATAAGTATATCACTTACTCAACTCATATATACACACAGATATGTATGTACGTATGTATGTATGTGTGTGTGTGTGTATGTACGAAGATCCTTGTAGAAAGAATTTTAGAGTTTTATATTTTGAAAATTTAATGTTTCTAACAAGATCAAATAGGTCAACTTCAAAAGAATTTAATAGTCAATTTATTGATGGGTAATTTCTGGCAGTAAATTACCGTCCAATCTCACCTTTCATATCATTAAAATATTTGAGAAGGTGGTGAGATCAAGAATAACTGATTTTCTAGAGAGCAAAAAGAAAAATAAATCTCTTAAATCCTACGCGCAGTTTTCACGTGGCAAAGACTGGTTAACACAGCTTCTGCACTACTTTCATGAGAATTTAAATATATTCAGAGACACACAGAGAGAAAGAAAGAGGGAAGGAAAGAAGAGAAAGAAAGAAAGAAAGAAAGAAAGAAAGAAAGAAAGAAAGAAGGAACGAAAGAAGAAAAAGAAAGAAAGAAAGAAGGAAGGAAGGAAGGAAGGAAGGAAGGAAGGAAGGAAGGAACAAACAAACAAACAAACAAAGAATTCCAACCTCGATGACATGACTCTTGATTTCAACAAGGCCTTCTATGGAATCAATCATATTCTCTTGAGAAAGAAATCTCTCTCTTAATCTCTCTATTAATTTTTGTGGAAAGTTATTGCAGGAGATTGTTTCTTAGTGAAATGAAAACATATGATCGACAGAGTTAGATCAAGACAATTAAAAGTCATTAGTGGTTTGTTCTCAGTTTGATCTATGCCTAGATTTAATGGGCAGAACAGAATATTATGGAATAAAATTTTATTCAATTCAGTTTCGAAAATATATGCTTAAAGTAACATATTCTCTTCTCTGGGAAGAGCCTCCTACTATAGGCACAAGACCTGAAATTTTGGGTGAGTGGGGCTAGTCGATCACATCAATCCCAGTGCTCAGCTGGTACTTATTTTATCAACCCCGACATGCTGAAAGGCAAAGTCGACCTCGGCATAATTTGAACTCAGAATGTAAATATAGACGAAATACCGATTTCTTTATTACCCCAAAAGGGCTATACAAAGAATTTTTAAGACATCACAAAACATAAAGACGGTACAAAACGCAACAAACATAAAATCAGGGAACTAAAAATTATAAAAGCGAATTATAATAGTAGAAGAAAAATTAAAATAAAATTATAATATGCAAGAATGAAAAAGTGAGACGCAATGTCTACTCGACGCCCAAAGATTCCGAGTTTTATTCCAGGCAGTGACCCTAATAATAATAATAATAATAATAAAAATAATAATAATAATAATAATAATAATAATAATATCAAAAAATACCTTAGGAATGAGAACCAGGTTCAAAATTTCCCCAAGACACCTGATGAAGGCTGGAGAGTATATCAGCCGAAACGTTGTGTTAACAACAAACAAGATGTGAACAAATATCCGTCAAATATAAATAATGTACATAATTCCTCATCTCTTAAATATAGAACTGTATTCTTGCACAGTTTGACTTGAGCCTTGGCTTCCTTATGTAGATAATACAATTGTACGAAAACGTTAACTCGATCTTTCGGGTGAACGGTTTTCTATCAAGACCGTTCTGTATCAAATGCTCGGTTTGCCAAGGGTGTCCATTCTCACCGCTTTTGTATGTGATGGCTCTTGAACCGTTACTGCGAAAGTTGAGTAGCATCCCGAGAGAGCCAGGATGTGGAGAGTCGGTTTCAGCTTATGCGGATGACATCGCCATCAGCGTGACCAGAATGGAACACGTACAGGAGGTAGGCAAGGCAATTGAGGTTTACGAGACGGTGGCAGGAGCAAAGATTAACTGGGAAAAATCAGTCGGCTTGCAACTCGGCACCTGGAGGGGCGAGTCGATACCTTCAGACAGCGTTGTAGGACGTTGGAATGGAGGGACTGGTTAAGTTGCTAGGGGGTCTGGTTTGGTCCAGACCTCCAGGTAGAGAAGAACCGGGCGGAGGTTTCGAGCAGGGTGGCACACATAGTCAAGATCTGGTCTTGGAGGTGGATATCCCTGAAAGGGAGGGCAGAGGTGGCCAAGGTATTCATCGTATCGGTCATTACCTACCGCCTAACCGTCGTTCCTTGCCCGGATTCGTGGTTGATCAAGTTGGAAAGATAATTCTTTCGCTTTTTTGTTGAAGGCTTGAAGCCACTTGTAAGACGCTCTATTTACTGTAAAAGACCGTTAAAGGAAAGACTAGCTATGCCTTGGCTGTTGATGCGCAAATCTGCGCTAAGGTTGAGGCATCTCTGGATTCTTCTCGATGGGGGACGGATGTGGCCTCCGCTGGCAAAACGGATGTTCTCCTCGTTCGCTAGTTTCGGTGGTTAACCAAAAGTGAAAATGGGAAAGAAGACGGTAATATTCAGAACATTTTCAAATAAAAACAGAATTGAAAATGCACCGCAGGAAGAAATAGAAAACAATTCGGAAAGACATATAGGAGACAGCATAGCGTTCATTACGAGAGAGAAGAGATATGCGTCTATAGTGGTAATCTTTGTATCAGAGGAGGAGGCGGAAAAATCCTCCACGAGGATGATACAAGGGGAGAAATGGACATTGCTGCTAAACTGTTTGGACAAACGGATTGTTAGAATTAGTGTGGGAAGAATCTCACCGTGGATGGAACCAGAATATATAATATCGGCGATTTTTTTCGAAGATAGGGAGGGAAACGGCGAAGATTGTAGGATGGGCATGATAAACCGGACCCAACAAGTAAATTAGCTATGGAATAGAGATAATTTGTGCAGTGAGCCAGAAGTATTATGAAGGAATACCTGAAACTTTAGAGCTACCAAATGAAGAAAAGCTGGCGATAATGTTGGAGAGGAGGCCCCAAAAGTGTCACGAATGTGGTAAAAGAGGGCACTTAAGAAAGAGATGCCCTAGAGCAGTAATAGAAATCGTAGAGGGGAGTATTCAGGAGAATATAATGGCGGAGAGACAGCGGAATCAAATAACAGAACAAGATAGTAATTTTTGTGGAAGTAAAATCAAGAAAAAGAGAGAGGAGGAGGTCACTAACGATAATGGAACAGAAAACTACAAAGCCAAGGAAGATGTAAACCAACCTACAACGAAAAGCAGGAAACGTTCGCCAGTAGGACCTCCAGTGAAAAATGCTACAGATAAGAATTCATTACCAAGCAAAAACAAAGACTTGCGAGCACATAAACATTCAGACCCACAGACACATAAACACAAAGGCTTGCAGACACAAAGAAATACAAACAGTCACACGATAATTCAGAATCACAAAAGCCTAAAAACACAGACACACAGACGAAACACGCAGATTTACAGGCACACAAACATACAGACTCACAAACACACAAATACATAGACATACAGTGACAGAGAATCATAGACAGACAATGACAGGATAACGCAGAATTACAGACACAGAAAAGCACAGAGTCAGTCACAATGCACAGACATACAAGACATACACAGAAGTAAGGTTTTTCTAGTGACATATAGGACAGCCCAAAAGTTAGTGAGAAGAATTTCAAAACTGAAAGGTATAGTAAAAGTGAACTTAAGAAGTAGGTTACGACAAGAGCATGAGTTGTATCCTAATGGATGATGTAAATTATAGCGCATTGAAGGAGGCCTTTCCCACGGAAGTGAATCCACTGGGGCCGGAGGTCGAGATTGAACCTCGTGCCTCGGTGGTGGATTATGTTGAGATAACAAAAAAGTGGTAAGTTATGATTTGTTTTAAAGACTGTCAAAAGACTCATAAAAACCTTTTGGTTAAACATTTTGTTTTTTAAAAAATAGTAAAACTCGTAACCATCTCGGTTAGAAGAACATATGTAAAAACTTTTCCCTTAAACTGTAAAAAAAGGGGAAATCACGGTTTCATCTCGGAGCGGGGCCAAGATGGCCGTTTCATTTTCATTGTAACTATATTCATTTTCATTTCATTTTTCATGTGTTGCTTGTCCCTGCATGTGTGTATGCTCCCTCTGTGACTTGATTAAAATTTAAAATATTAGTTTGAGCTATTTTTCTCAGCGTCGTTGTTTAGCCAATAACCTCTGTCTGCCTATTGGTACCAATTTACTCCAGATTGCAATTCAACATCAACTTTGAAACAAGAACTGTTTGAAGCAAAACATTTTTCAGGATCATCCGCTTTAGAAGGGGAATATCCGCGACTAAATGGGTTGAAACTTAGTCGAAACTTCAAATTTCAATTCCTAACAGAATTTCTTAATTTGTATGAACATGTTTAATTCAAAACGCCCTAAATAAGTGGTTTAAACTGGGTTTTTTATCCTACACTTTCTGGCGATTACAGTCAGTTTGCACCAGATTCAGATGAAAAATTCCTAATTATTTCAATATTTTTACGCTTTTACTTAAAACTCCTGTTTTTACTGAGACGCATCGTTTTTTAAACAATCCATAACAAACTACACTGTGTAAAACATAATAATGCGATTTTAAAGACAGCTCGCGAAATTTCTTCATCTTATCTAACTGGATACAGTGTTTCGTCACTGCAATTAAATCATACGTGCATTTTTCAAGGTTTAATCAAATTTGTGTGCACTATTGATTGTATGCACTATTGATTTCTGCATACAAGTTGTATTAGGAAAATCAATACTTATTATTTCATGAACGCTTACACGTAATATGTGTCAACAAAACCTGAAGCTCAGTTGCAGAAATCGCACCTTCTTGGTAAGTATTTGATATTGCCTTCTATTTTTTTTTAATCGGCCTTTAACTTCTACCAATTAATTCCAGCATAATTAACCAGGCTTACAACCATATTCAAATATCCCAAACCTATACATCTTATCCTATTTTACTTTTCATTTCCGTTTTTTTTTATTAAAAACTATTTGCAAATTCATTATAAACTTTTTTTGCCTATAAATAGTATTTATAGATAAGCTTGCCACTCATTTAAACTATCATTCCATTGCATAGCTCGTTTACCTTTTGACATATACTTAAACAATCCAATATACTAAATACTGTATTAGCCATGTTTCGGTTCCCATGTAGTGCTGGAATGCACAAGGTGTAAAAATCTATTTGTATTTGTCACCATTGGCGTGTAAGTTTTTTTTTTTTTTTTTTTTTTTTTGTCGATTCAAAAATATCCAATAATCATTCCTAAACGATCTCGATCTTGAATAGGGCGCAACACTGCACGAGTTTCGAAGTTGTAAATAAGGCGAGCTAATGAAACACCAGAGGATACTAATAGTAGGTTAACCAAAAATGCTTTGAGATGAGCTATTTCTAAGAACAATGGCTACCGATGAGCAGCGTTTGAAACGTCAAAAGAGAAATGTTGCAGGAGCTGCCGCTGCTTTAGCAGCAGAAACTGACGGACAGCGTACAGTCTGTCTGAACAGAGCTGCTGCAACTGCTGCTGCTAGAGCTTCCGAAACCCCAACTGATCGAGGTAACCGGCTTGAGGGTAATGTAATACGTAGAGCTACTAGGCAGGGTGCTTCAAGGGTATGTTCTTCATGATGGTCGTATAAGGAGTTCAAATATGATCCAAATTGTAACTATGCTGTTCTACCTAAAATACTGATTGGTAGTATGTCCGTAATTTGCCAACACTGCTCCGCCAAAATGTGGTCAGGAGAAAGTTCTGGAATGTGTTGCTTTAATGGTAAGGTTAGATTACCCATCCTCGAGGATCCAGCTCAACTATTGAAGTTACTTCTATTAGGTTCATTATCAAATTTAAAACAATGCCGCAACAACATCAGAAAGTACAATTGCGCGTTTCAGATGACATCTTTCGGGGGCAAACATTGTCAGTGATGATGGTTTTATGCCTACTTTTAAAGTACAGGGACAGGTTTAACATAGGATTGGACCACTCCAGCCTTCTGTTGATGAAGAGCCTCAATTTCTTCAACTTTATACTTTATTGGTGACTATCACGAACAAGCGAGACTCAATTTCATTCGGAACCAGAAAGGAGTTTATACTTCAGCTTCAGGATATGCTGTACGCAAAACAGCTACGTTCAGAGCTTCAAGTATGCCTTAGAAGCATCGACCTCACCAAAATTCAATGTCATATTTAATGCTGACCAATGGCCGACCGGAGAGCATGCTGGGCACTACAAAGCCCCTTCCTGTAATGAGGTCGCCGATGTTCCTCATGGTGAACAGCCTCGCAAACGAGACATTGTTCTCAAATGTCATGATAACACTCTACAAAGAATTTGTGAAACACACAGATCATACGATGCTTTGCAGCATTCACTGCTGTTCGTGAATAGTGAGGTTGGATACCATTTCGGTATTCCACAGTATAATACCAACAATCCCGACGAACAAACCACCAAGTCAGTTTCTTGCATGGCCTTCTACACGCTTCCTTTTATGATTCGCCCAAATTCGTTCAACCACCTACATCGTTCGTGAGGCCTCTTCTGCCGTTGACATGACTGCGAAAATGGTGTCGAAAAGGCTGTGCTTCATAAGGTTAAATCAGAAGCGACTTCGTTCAGACAACTAAACCCCGACAGTTGCTTCTCGAAACAGAGAATGAGAACAATGGGTATCCATTGTACAGACGAAGAAGATCTGAAGATGGAGCATCCACTGCAAAAGTTGGCCAGTGTGAAATTGACAATAGATGAATAGTTCCTTATTGCTCTCTTCTACAAAAGGTTTTCGACGCCAACAACAACGTTGAGTTCTGCAACTCTGTCAAGTCCATCAAGTACGTCTGTAAGTACGCGGATAAGGGTTCCGATGCTGTTATGTTTTGCCTTCAAAACGACAACAATCGAGATAATGTAATTCAGTACCAAGTGGGTCGTTGTATCAGTAGTAACGAAGTCTTTTGGTGCGTATTCAGCTTCCCTCTGCACCAAAGACATCCAGCTATTGAGCAGCTTGCGGTGCATCTTGAAAATGGTCAGAGTGTACGTTACTACTGCGACTGCTGCTCACTTGGCACAAGAACCAAAAGATACCACTCTGACCGCGTTTTTCAAGATTTGTCGAGTAGATCCGTTTGCTAGAACTTTGCTGTATCCACAGGTACCATCCTACTACACATGGAACAAAGAAATGGACACAAAGACAGGCAGGTCAACCTGTTGGTGGACAACGGGGCATAAAATTTGACAGTTGTCTAGGTCGAGTTTACACAATGCACCCAAGCCAGCAAGAGTGTTTCTTATTTCTTTATTACCTACAAGGGGCTAAACATAGAGGGGACAAACAAGGACAGACAAGGAGATTAAGTCGATTACATCGACCCCAGTGTGTAACTGGTACTTAATTTATCGACCCCGAAAGGATGAAAGGCAAAGTCGACCTCGGTGGAATTTGAACTCAGAACGTAACGGCAGACGAAATACCGCTAAGCATTTCGTCCGGTGTGCTAACGTTACTGCCAGCTCGCCGCCAGCAAGAGTGTTTCTACCTCCGTTCTTTTGCATCTGTTCAGAGGACCAACGAGTTTCGTTGACCTAAAAACTGTTGAAGGACATGATGGCGCTACATAAAGGGAAGCCTGCAATAAATCTGGATTACTGGAAGATGGTTCCCAGCGGGATTCAACTCTGGCAGAGGCCGCCACCTCACACTCACCAAGGAGTACGTGGACACATTTGCTGGCTGTATTGCTGCAAACATATGAACTCTGTGACCCCCGCCTCTTTGTGGCTCAAATATTGACATGATATGACTAAGGATTTTTATATAAGTCGCCAGACTTTTATATTGCGTTGAGATCTCTTTGCAGAATTGCGTTATCATTTAGAATTTTTACTGCCTGTGAAATGTTTCTGTCGTCCTCCGTGCTGGTAACAGTAGCTGACTCCATGACTGAGAACATGCCTGAGAGAGCCATCATAAACACATACGAAAACACACACATACACACTCAAACACACGCATATACCTTATATATATATATATATATATATATATATATATATAAAGTGAGAGAGAGGGGATTAATCAAGCTGATGTAAACAAATCTGATGAGAGTTCTATAAGTTTCGAAAACTCGA